>NC_057811.1:177703030-178003030 GCF_018294505.1 Triticum aestivum
TCTGGATCGGGGGAGGGAGGAGGAGATATTTCGGGGGGAGTGGGGGGTGGCTGTCGGTGAGTGGGTGGGGGTGAGGGGATAAGGTGAGAGGGGTGGGGGCCGACCTGGGCCGGCCCAATGGCCAGCTGGGCCGCGGTCCAGCAGGGGGGGGCTGTTGGGCCAGGGTCCAGTGGGAGGAGGGGGGTTCCTCCTTTCTTTCTTTTTTTTCTGTTTGCTTTCTCTGTTGCATTTTCTTTTCTTTTTATTTACTTTCTTTTCTGTTTTACATCATTTTAAAATAGTTAGGCATTTTCTAAAAATATGTTTTCTCCACAATAATTATCAGTGCAGTATCTGGCACCCACCGAACATTTTTGTTTAAATTTTTTGAAAACTTTTATTATTGACATTAATTTGAATTTAAATTGTGAAACGGTTTCGAATCATCGCGAGGTTAACAACAGTAACCATGGTGACGTGGCATCATTAGCGTGGGATTACTGTAGCTTAATTATCCGGGCGTTACAAATCTCCTCCACTACAAGAAATCTCGTCCCGAGATTTAGGAGGTAGAAGGAAACAGTGCGGGGTATTCTTCGCGCAGACGATCCTCTCGTTCCCAAGTGGCCTCATCTTCAGAATGGTGCGACCACTGGACTTTGAGAAACTTGATCGCCTTCTGACGTGTGCGGCGTTCAGCTTGGTCGAGAATGCGGACCGGATGCTCCTTATAGGAGAGGTCTTGCTGCAATTCGAGCACTTCATGATCCACAGCTCGGATTGGGTCCTTGAAGCAACGGCGGAGCTGTGACACATGGAACACATCGTGAACCTGAGAAAGGTTCGGCGGTAGCTCCAGTTGGTATGCCACTTTTCCACGCCTTTCGAGAATAGTGAATGGGCCAATATATCGAGGAGCTAGCTTGCCCTTGATCCCGAAGCGGTGAGCACCCTTCATAGGTGTGACTCGAAGATAAGCCTTTTCGCCAGGTTGATAGACCATGTCTTTATGATGACGGTCATACTAACTCTTCTGACGTGACTGAGCAGTCTTGAGATTCTCGCGAATAATGCGGACTTGTTCCTCGGCATGTTGGATAATATCCGGACCAAAGAGTGGACGTTCCCCAGTTTCTGACCAGTTCAGAGGGGTTCGGCACTTTCGTCCATATAACACTTCGAAGGGGGCCATCTTCAGACTAGCTTGATAGCTATTATTATAAGAGAACTCAGCATACGGGAGAGATTCCTCCCATTTCTTGCCGAAGGAAATAACACAAGCTCGAAGCATATCTTCGAGAACTTGGTTGACGCGTTCGACTTGCCCTTGCGACTGAGGATGAAACGCAGTACTGAATGACAGATGAGTTCCCATGGCTTCTTGGAAACTTGCCCAGAATCTTGAAGTGAATAAGCTACCACGGTCTGAGCTGATAACCAATGGAATACCGTGGAGTGAAACAATCCTGGACATATAGAGCGTTGCCAGCTGACTAGCAGTGATTGTTTCTTTGACCGCCAGAAAATGTGCAACTTTGGAAAGCCGGTCAATGACGACAAGAATAGCATCATTACCTTTCTGTGATTTGGGAAATCCAGTGACGAAGTCCATCTCAACATGGTCCCATTTCCATTCAGGAATAGAGATAGGTTGCAGAGTTCCAGCAGGCCTTTGATGTTCTGCTTTGATACGACGGCAAACGTCACACTCAGCAACATAACGAGCAATGTCTTGCTTCATATTAGACCACCAGAATCTCTGACGGATGTCTTGGTACATCATTGTACTACCAGGATGGATACATAGAGGCGTATCATGAGCTTCTTTCATAACTTCCTGTGTCATATCCAGGTTTTTCTTTGCACATGGCACCACTAGGCGGCCCTTGAAGTATAAGGTGCCATCTTCAGCAATGGTGAAGAATGAGGGCTTTCCTTCTGCAAGGTAGCGCTTAATCTTGTGGGCTTCAGAGTCATACTTCTGTAGCCTTTTGATGCTGTCCACGAGATCTGGTTTAGCAACTAGGGTATTGAGGGAACCCTGGGTAACAACGTGGAGGTTCACCTTGCCAAACTCCTTAGGAGGGGGAGCGAGTGCACCCGGAGGAACAATATGGAGGTTCAACTTCCTGAATTCTTCAACAAGCGAGGGCTGAACTTTGTGAACCTGGAGGTGGTTGCAGTAAGACTTGTGGCTCAAGGCATCAGCCATTACATTAGCCTTGCCTGGCGTATAGGAAATACCCAAGTCAAAGTTTGCAACAAGCTCCATCCATCTCTGTTGACGGAGGTTCAGATCTGGCTGAGTAAACAGATACTTCAGACTTTGGTGGTCAGTGAAGATCTCGCAACGATTACCGAGAAGGTAATGTCGCCACTGCTTCAGCGCATGAATGACAGCAACAAGTTTGAGGTCGTGAACTAGGTAGTTCTCTTCGTGAGGGCGCAATTACCGAGAGGCATAAGCAATCACCTTGCGGTCTTGCATTAGGACACAGCCTAATCCTTGACGGGAAGCGTCGCAGTAAATGACGAAGTCCTTCTTAGTATCCGGTGGAGCTAGAACTGGGGCAGAAGTCAACTTGTCTTTGAGTGCCTGGAAACTTTCCTGACATTTGTCTGTCCATTGGAACTTGACGCCCTTATGCAACAGGTTAGTCAGAGGCCTGGCGATCTTAGAGAATTTCTCAAATCGACGGCAATAGCTGGCGAGACCAAGAAAACTTCTGACTTGCTTAACGTTCTTGGGAGGAGTCCAATCAAGAATAGCCTGAACTCGCTCGGGGTTGACGGCAATACCATCCTTAGAGATGACATGCCCAAGATAGGTTACTTCCGGTAGCCAGAATTCACATTTGGAGAACTTGGCATATAGTTGATGCTCTCGTAGCTTTTCCAGCACAAGTCGAAGATGTTCAGCATGTTCTTCTTCGTTCTTGGAAAATACCAGGATATCATCCAGATAAACCACGACGAACTTGTCGAGGTAATCCATGAATATATAGTTCATTAGACGAGAGAAGGTGGCTGGAGCATTGGTTAAACCGAAAGACATTACGGTGTACTCGTATGAACCATAGCGAGTCACGAAGGCGGTCTTTGGGATATCCTCTTCGCGAACACGGATCTGGTGGTAGCCCAACCTCAAGTCGAGCTTAGAGAACACTGACGAACCTGCCAGTTGATCATACAGATCATTGATCCGAGGAAGGGGGTATTTATTCTGAATGGTAGCTTGGTTTATAGGACGGTAGTCTTGAACCAATCTGTTAGTCCCATCCTTCTTCTTGACAAAGAGAGAAGGTGCTCCCCAAGGGGAGCAACTTGGGCGAATGAATCCTTTGCGAAGAGATTTGTCGATTTCCTCCTTAAGCTCAAGGAGTTCATGCGGCGGCATTTTGTAGGGTCGCTTGGCTATAGGAGTGGTGCCTGGTTTCAAGTCGATGATGAATTCGACAGCTCTAGCAGGGGGAATCCCCGGAAGTTCTTCAGGGAAGACGTCGAGGAATTCACGCACGACGGGAATGTTTTCAATGCCCTCGAGTGGTGCAGCGTTCAATGCATTCAATGCATAGAGCCTTGCCTCGGCATTTTGCACCAGATGAGCTTGGTAAGCAACTATTTCATCTGAAGGGTGTAGCAGATGGACGGTTTTAGTGGCGCAAACTATAGAAGCAGTATGCGCTTTCAACCAATCCATACCCAAAATGAGGTCGATGTTAGACGACTTTAGGATAATGGGAGAGGCATAGAATTCCAGCCCTTCGATTTCCACGGGGACATCGATGCCAACCAAGGAGGTTTGACACTGTCCCACGGGGGTTTTGACCAGTACCGAGGTGTTCATCTCCTCACATTTAACGTCGTGCTTGTATGCAAAATCTTCTGACATGAATGAATGCGATGCACCTGTATCAAATAAAACGGATGCTGGTACTTAATTTACGAGGAGTGTACCCATCACAGTAGCAGGCTGGTCTTGAGCTTCGTTGAGATCAACGTGGTTGGCATGAGCACGGCCATAAGACTTAGCATTGTTGTTGCGAGGCTGATTGTTACCACGGTCAGTTGCTGGAAGGGCCAGTTGATTCTGGTTCTGGTTGCATTCTCTAGCACGGTGTCCTGGTTGACCACACCTGAAGCACAAGCCATTATTCGGAGTGGGAACAGGAGCTTGGGATGGTGGAGCTGGAAGTCTTGACTGCCTAGATGGTGGTGGAGGCAGACGAGGTGCAGCATAGGTCTGCCTTGGGGCAGATGCATTTGGACGGTACATGCTGTTCGGGATCCATATCTTACGCTTCTGTGCAGGCGAGCCCGAAGATGAGCCCGTGTCACGGTTGCGCCTATGAGAGCTCTGGTATTCCTGCAGACCAGTTTCGACATTGATGGCCTTGTTCACCAAGGTGGCAAAATCAGCAAAGTCATGCACTAGAAGTGCGAGCTTGATGTCAGCTTGAAGGCCATCACGGAACTTCTCCTGTCTGCGTGCATCAGTTGCAATGTCCTCTTCAGCATAGCGAGACAAGTCCAGAAACTCCCACTGATAAGCTTCAACAGTTTTGTTGCCTTGAGTGAGGTTGTGGAACTCACGCTTCTTCCGGTCCATGACTCCCCGAGGAATGAAGCGGGCACGGAAAGCTGCTTGGAAGTCTAGCCATGTGATGATTGTTCCAGCTGGCAGAGTACGCCTGTGGCTATCCCACCATTGAGCTGCGGGTCCCTTCAAGAAGAAGGAAGCAAAGGTGACATAGCTGGCAGGGGCTACATCAGCAGACTCCATCTCATAGGTGATGTCACGGAGCCAGTCATCAGCATCCAGAGGCTGAGTTGAGCTGCGGTAGATGGTTGGGTTGAGGCGTATGAAATCTTGAAGAGTCACTTGGGCTGGCTGCTGGTTCATATTGGGGCGAGGAAACTGAGCCATCATATTTTCCATGAACTGGCGGTTCAGTTCAAACTGTTGGATCATACCAGCCATGTACTCAGGTGGTGGTGGGGCATCGCCACCACGACCACGACCACCTGGTCTAACCATCCTGCTAATATATAACAGGGGTAGTTCAGCATTGAGAAATTTGCAAAGACAAGAATCATTCATGATGAAACATGCATAATGAAAGGAGCACGATAGCTACTACATAGTAGTCGGCATAACTTACAAAGGGGTCATGCATAGAGTTCAGTACGCAGAGTTCAGTACATAGACTAAAACAACATAGGCGGCACACAGGCTCGCGGCGAATGCATCTAACACTACAAGCAAGCCTACATCAGTCCCAAGAGGTACTGTGGAGGTAATCGTAGCCCGACAGCTGGTAGTGAGGCAACGGATAGCCCTCCACGTCAGCAGACTGGGGGCCGCGGATACTCAGGTGTAGAGCCCGACGCTCAGGTGGCAGAAGAGGACCAAGTGCAGGGGAGTAGCCTCCCACCTCTGGCCAACCGACACCGTGGGGCATCACGGTCCTGGCTGGGTAGATCGCAGTACGCGGTACCTGTCCAGATCGGACAAAGGGGTGCAGCAACGTCAGAGCATGGTAAAGGTGCTGACGGGTGGTGTACATCTCGTGGCGAAGAGCTCGGTTAGCTCGATCCAGCCCATCAGCATGCAGAACCAGGTTCTGATGGTAGAAGGGCTCTCGGGTGACAGTGGAGTAGGCAGCAGTATAGTATCCCTCCGCACCAACATCAGATGCGATAGCAATGTGCCTGAAAGGGGAGGTGTCCAACTCCCGATACTCTCCACGAAGACGTGTCAGAGCAGCATAGGCAGCATCGTGGACAGCCATATCGATGGTCACACCAACACCATGTGCGGTGTGCAGCACAGTAGTGGAGTCATACTCCCGAGAGTAGAGGTGGACGATGGCACGGTACTGCTCCTGGTTAAAGTCCTGGTACTCCTCGTAGACGGTGTACTCAAGGTGCCAGCGATAACCCAGATAGGTCATCATCTCAGCTAGCACAGCAGGTGATCCCGAGGCACCAATGGCCGTCGTGTGGCGCACGACCCGCCTCGTGGGTTCCATCTGAAAGCAAAGACGTTTCAAAGGAGTCAAATGACAGTGTGTGAATTGTTCAAAATACTACTCTAAGAAACAACTATGGCTTATCCAACTTTGGGGTGAATGCGGTCACGGGATCCTAGTGTTAGAGTTAGTAAATTCGTTTAACCCGAGTAGAAGAGAGTTCAGAGTCCTAGAGTAAAGGTCGAGGAGTAAAAGATCCTAGTACCACCCAATGGCGACGTGGGCCCGTAAGACACACAGCCATGTTAGTAAAAGTTTTGTAATGTCTAGACTCGACTTCGGCCAAGGAGTGTGGAAAGGGGGATTCCTACAGGCAGTCGGCTCTGATACCAACTTATGACGCCCCCGATTTGACCGTACACTAATCATGCACGCAAATGTGTACGACCAAGATCAGGGACTCACGGGAAGATATCACAACACAACTCTAAAACATAAATAAGTCATACAAGCATCATAATACAAGCCAGGGGCCTCGAGGGCTCGAATACAAGTGCTCGATCACAGACGAGTCAGCGGAAGCAACAATATCTGAGTACAGACATAAGTTAAACAAGTTTGCCTTAAGAAGGCTAGCACAAACTGGGATACAGATCGAACAAGGCGCAGGCCTCCTGCCTGGGATCCTCCTAACTACTCCTGGTCGTCGTCAGCGGCCTACACGTAGTAGTAGGCACCACCAGTGTCGTAGGTGTCGTCGTCGACGGTGGCGTCTGGCTGCTGGACTCCAACATCTGGTTGCGACAACCAGATAGAAAGGAAAGGGGGAAAGAGGGAGAGAAGCAACCGTGAGTACTCATCCAAAGTACTCGCAAGCAAGGAGCTACACTACATATGCATGGGTATATGTGTAAAGGGGCATATCAGTGGACTGAACTGCAGAATGCCAGAATAAAAGGGGGATAGCTAGTCCTATCGAAGACTACGCTTCTGGCCATCTCCATCTTGCAGCATGTAGAAGAGAGTAGATTGAAGTCCTCCAAGTAGCATCGCATAGCATAATCCTACCCGGCGATCCCCTCCTCGTCGCCCTGTTAGAGAGCGATCACCGGGTTGTATCTGGCACTTGGAAGGGTGTATTTTATTCAGTATCCAGTTCTAGTTGTCATAAGGTCAAGGTACAACTCCGGGTCGTCCTTTTACCGAGGGACACGGCTATTCGAATAGATAAACTTCCCTGCAGGGGTGCACCACATAACCCAACACGCTCGATCCCATTTGGCCGGACACACTTTTCTGGGTCATGCCCGGCCTCGTAACATCAACACGTCGCAGCCCCACCTAAGCACAACAGAGAGGTCAGCACGCCGGTCTAACCCTATGCGCGCAGGGGTCTGGGCCCATCGCCCTATGCACACCTGCACGTTGCGTACGCGGCCGGAAGCAGACCTAGCCCCCTTAATACAAGCGCGAGCTTACGGTCCAATGCGGCGCGCGCCACTCAGTTGCTGACGTCAAAAGAGCTTCGGCTGATACCACGACGTCGGGATACCCATAACTACTCCCACGTAGATGGTTAGTGCGTATAGACCAAATGGCCAGACTCAGATCAAATACCAAGATCTCATTAAGCGTGTTAAGTAACCGCGAACGCCGACCAGGGCCAGGCCCACCTCTCACCTAGGCGGTCTCAACCTGCCCTGTCGCTCCGCCACAAAGATCCACTCGCGGGTACTCCTACGAGCCGACCCGACTTTAGTCATCACATGTGTCATGTATATAGTATATAAGTATATACCCGTGATCACCGCCCAGGTGATCACGGCCCGATAGTATAGCACAGCAGACGGACAAGAATGTAGGGCCACTGATGGAAAACTAGCATCCTATACTAAGCATGTAGGATTGCAGGTAAAGGTAACAACAGTAGTAGCAAGGATAGGCTATGCATCAGGATAGGATATCGAAAAGCAGTAACATGCTACACTACTCTAATGCAAGCAGTATAGAGAAGAATAGGCGATATCTGGTGATCAGGGGGGGCTTGCCTGGTTGCTCTGGCAAGTAGGAGGGGTCGTCAACTCCGTAGTCGAACTGGGCAGCAGCAGTGTCGGTCTCGTAGTCTACCGGAGAGAAGAGGGGGAAGAAACAGTAAATACAATGCAAACATAAACATGACGATGCGTGACATGACAATGAGCAGTGCGAGGTGTGTCCTAACGCGACAGTAGGTGGTACCGGCGAAGGGGGGGAACATCCGGGAAAGTATTCCCGATGTTTTGCGTTTTCGGACAGATGGACCGGAGGGGGAAAGTTGCGAGTTCGATATGTTAGGGAGGTGTGGTGGACGAACGGACTGCGTATCCGGATTCGTCTCGTCGTTCTGAGCAACTTTCATGTTGAAAATATTTTAATCCGAGTTACGGATTAAAAGATATGATTTTCTAAAGATTTTATTAATTTCTGGAAGTTAATTAATTATTTAATTAAATTCGAAAATGGATTTATGACATCAGCATGATGTCATGCTGACATCAGCAGTCAACTGGGGTTGACTAAGTCAAACTGACATGTGGGTCCGGTGGGACCCACCTGTCATTCTCTGTTTAGGTTAATTTAATTAACTAATTAGATTAGTTTAAATAGGATTAATTAACTTAATTAATTTAGTTAATTAATTAATTAAAATTATTTTTAATTTTATTTTCTTTATTTATTTATTTATTTATTTTTATTAATTAATTAATTATTTTTATTTTTATTTTTATTTTTATTATTTTTATTTTTATTATTTTATTTATTATTTTCTTTTAAATCATTCATCATTTTTTTCTTTTTCTTTCTGTTCTGTGCGTGGGCCCCGGCTGTCATTGGGCCAGGGGGATTCGGGCCGAGGGGGCAGTGGCTCAGGGGGGGGGGGGGCGAGGCCCACCTGGCAGTGGCCCAGAGGGCACTGCGGGTGCGGGTTACGGGCGCGCTCCGTTCGGGCGCACGCCCAGGGGCACGCGGGCGTGGGCGCTGGCGGCCACGGCGGGGCACGGCGCCGGCCATGGCCGGTGCGGGGCGAGGCCGCGGTGGTGCGAGGCCAGCCGCCGGAGGTGGTGCAGAGGGGCGAGGTCACCGTGGCGACGGGGCAGAGATCTGCGGAGGTGAGGCAAACGACGGCGATGAGCACGGCCGTGGCGCGACGGTGCGGTGTGCGGGCGGAGGCACGGCGCGCAGAGGCCCGAGGCGACGGCGGGGGTTAGCGCGACGAGGGTGGGGGCAGGCGGGGCGTGGCCGACGCGGGCGCGCGGGCGATGGCCGTGCGGGCGCGCGTGTGTGCGGTCGGCGGCGTGACCAGGGCGAGCCCAGGCGCGGCCAACGGGCGCGAGGGCCGCGGTGAGCGCGGGGGCGAGGGAGAGAGGAGGACGAGGCCGTGGCCTCACCGGGGGTGTAGGGTCACGGCAGTGGGGCTCGGGGAGGAGGTCGAGGACGTCGCGGCGGAGGGGAAGAAGGCCGGCGGGGGAAGAAGGAAGCAGGCCGGTGGGGGGGGGGGGTGCTCCGGCGAGGGCGAGCTCCGGGCGGCGACGGCAACGGGGCGGTCGGCGACGGTGGTCTCCTCTCGATCCCGTTCTGGATCGGGGGAGGGAGGAGGAGATATTTCGGGGGGAGTGGGGGGTGGCTGTCGGTGAGTGGGTGGGGGTGAGGGGATAAGGTGAGAGGGGTGGGGGCCGACCTGGGCCGGCCTGGTTGGCCCAATGGCCAGCTGGGCCGCGGTCCAGCAGGGGGGGCTGTTGGGCCAGGGTCCAGTGGGGGGAGGGGGGTTCCTCCTTTCTTTTTTTTCCTGTTTGCTTTCTCTGTTGCATTTTCTTTTCTTTTTATTTACTTTCTTTTCTGTTTTACATCATTTTAAAATAGTTAGGCATTTTCTAAAAATATGTTTTCTCCACAATAATTATCAGTGCGGTATCTGGCACCCACCGAACATTTTTGTTTAAATTTTTTGAAAACTTTTATTATTGACATTAATTTGAATTTAAATTTTGAAACGGTTTCGAATCATCGCGAGGTTAACAACAGTAACCGTGGTGACGTGGCATCATTAGCGTGGGATTACTGTAGCTTAATTATCCGGGCGTTACAATTGGTTAGTCCCAAAAATGATATAAAAGTGTATAGTAAAGCCCATAAACATCCAAAACAGGTAATATAATAGCATGGAACAATCAAAAATTATTGATACGTTGGAGACGTATCAGTCTCCGGCCCGCCCAGGACGAAAAGCCCATTTTCTTTCATGATTTTTTGTCATAGAAGTAGGAGTCCACCACATCTATGATGATACCGGGTTTTGTCACAATTATTGTCATAGAAGTGTCATAAGCATGACAGAATTTTTTTTCGTCCGGACCAAAATGTCACGGATGTGTCTTTTTTTGTAGTGTAGGATAACGCAAAGGTGATGTCTGCTAGGACTACATTGGTATTTCCCCAAAGAGGAAGGGATGATGCAGCACAATGACGGTAGGTATTTCCCTCAGTGATGAAACCAAGGTTACCGAACCAGTAGGAGAACCAAGCAACACAACGTAAACAACCCCTGCACACAGATAACAAATCCTCGCAACCCGACGTGTTAAAGGGATTGTCAATCCCTTTCAGGTAACGGCGCCAGAAATAGGCAAACGGACGTGAGATAAATTGTAGTAGATTGATAGATCGAGCGCCAAATAAAATAAATAAGAATAAAATGCAGCAAGGTATTTTGTATTTTTGGTTTAATAGATCTGAAAATAAATGCAAAGGAAAAGTAGATCGCAAAGGCAAATACATGAGAAAGAGACGCGGGGGCCGTTGGTTTCATTAGTGGCTTCTCTCGAGAAAAATAGCAAACAGTGGGTGAACAAATTACTGTTGGGCAATTGATAGAACTTCAAATAATCATGACGATATCCAGGCAATGATCATTATATAGACATCACGTCCAAGATTGGTAGACCGACTCCTGCTTGCATCTACTACTATTACTCCACACATCGACCAGTATCGAGCATGCATCTAGTGTATTAAGTTCATGAAGAAACGGAGTAATGCAATAAGAACGATGACATGATGTAGACAAGATCTATCTATATAGAGATAGACCCCATCGTTTTATCCTTAGTAGCAACGATACATACGTGCCGGTTCCCCTTATGTCACTGGGATCAAGCACCGTAAGATCGAACCCACTACAAAGCACCTCTTCCCATTGCAAGATAAATAGATCAAGTTAGCCAAACAAGATCCAAATATCGGAGAAGAAATACGAGGCTATAAGCAATCATGCATAAAAGAGATCAAAGAAACTCAAATAGTTTCATGGATATAAAATGATATAACTGATCATAAACTCAAAGTTCATCAAATCCCAACAAACACACCGCAAAAGAGTTACATCATATGGATCTCCAAGAGACCATTGTATTAAGAATTCAGGGAGAGAGGAAGCCATCTAGCTACTAACTACGGACCCGAAGTGTCTACAAAGAATTACTCATGCATCATTAGAGAGGCACCAATGGAGCTGGTGAACCCCATCCGAGATGGTTTCTAGATTGGATCTGGTGGTTCTAGACTCTGCGGCAGCTGGATCAATATTTCGTCGACTCCCCTAGGGTTTTGGGAATATTGGGGTATTTATGGGGGCACCCGAGGTGGGCACAACCCACCAGGGCGCGCCTGGGCCTCCTGGCACGCCCTGGTGGGTTGTGCTCTCCTCAGAGCACCCCCAGGCGCAGCCAGGGCCCATTAGGTGTCTTCTGGTCCAAAAAAATCTTCATGAAGTTTCGTTGCATTTGGACTCCGTTTGGTATTGATTTCCTGTGATGTAAAAAACATGCAGAAAACAGCAACTGACACTTGGCACTATGTCAATAGGTTAGTACCAAAAAATGATATGAAATGACTATAAAATGATTATAAAATATCCAAGATTGATAATATAACAGCATGGAACAATCAAAAATTATAGATACGTTGGAGACGTATCAGCATCCCAAGCTTAACTCCTACTCGTCCTCGAGTAGGTAAGTGATAAAAACAGAATTTTTGATGTGGAATGTTGCCTAACATGTCATATCATATTATTTTCTTTGTAGCATGGACATTTGGACTCTTATGTGATTCAAAGCAATAGTCTAGTTTTGACATGATAATTTAAATACTCAAGCATATCAACAAGCAACCATGTCTTTCAAAATATCAACGCTAAAATAAGCTATCCCTAGCCCATCATGCTAAATCATTGATCCATTCATGAAACACACTCGCATATTAACTACACACAATACTCGCATATTAACTACACCCAATACTCAAGTACGATCATATTGCCTCCTAGTTGGTGCTTTTATAAGAGAAGATGGAGACTCAAATTCAAAATAAAAATTGCATAAAGTAAAATAAAGGCCCTTCGCAGAGGGAAGTAGGGATTTGTAGAGGTGCCAGAGCTCAAAGCGAAAAATGAGAGATAAAAACGTTTTGGGAGGTGTATCATTCCCACCAACGAAAACGACTAAGAGTTCCCAACACTTTCCATGCTAGATATATCATAGGAGGTTCCCAAACAGAAAATAAAGTTTATTCCTTTTTCAACCATACTTTCACTTTCCATGGCTAGCCGTATCGACGGTTGCCCTCCATACCAACACTTTCCAAGGAATTTATTATTTGACAACATAAAGTAAATTCATTTTTCATTTTGGGACTGGGCATCCCTAATACCTTTGCCTTACTCTCGTGCAATGACAAGTGAATAAACACTCATCGTGAGAATAACACATCTAGCATGGAAAATATTAGCCACCCCTCACCGCTCCGCGAGCGGAACGAACACACAAAAGAGAAGTGTATTTTGAAAATTAGAGATGGCACATACAAATTTGCTTAGAACGGCAAAAGAATACCGCATATAGGTAGATATAGTGGACTCACGTGGCAAAACTGGTTTAAAGGTTTTCGGATGCACAAGTAGAGATCATACTTAGTGCAAAATGAAGGCTAGCAAAAGACTGAGAAGCGACCAACCAAGAAACGAATAATCTCATAAGCAAGCATTAAGCATAATTAACACTGAATAATGCACCACGAGTAGGATATAATTTCATTGCATAATTATTGACTTTCGTGCTTGCATAGGGAATCACAAACCTTAACACCAATATTCTTACTAAAGCATAATTACTTATCAACATAACTCACATATCACATCATCATATCTCAAAACTATTACTAAGAATCAAGTTTATTTTGTCCAATTATCTTCATGAAAGTTTTTATTATATCCTTCTTGGATATCTATCACTTTGGAACTAATTTTCATATGTTGCTTTTCATAAGCTCAAACAAATATAAGTGAAGATCGTGAGCATAATTTTTCTTTCTCTCAAATTAATTTAACTGAAGCAAGAGAGGATTTCTTGAAAATTGTACTAACTCTCAAATAGATGTAAGTGAAGCAAGAGAGCATTTCTTCAAAAGTACTAAAGCACACCGTGCTCAAAAAGATATAAGTGAAGCACTAGAGCAAGTCCATAGCCCATAAAAATTTAAGTGAAGCATAGAGAGCAATTATAACAAGTCATGACATAATTTTGGCTCTCTCAAATAGGTGTGTCCAACAAGGAATTAAGACTTAAAACACAAAATAAAACAAGAAAAGACTCATATCATACAAGACGCTCCAAGCGAAACACATAGTATGTGACGAATAAAAATATAGCTTCGAGTAATATACCGATGGTCGTTAGAAGAAAGAGGGGATGCCACTCGGGGCATCCCCAAGCTTAGTTGCTTGCTCATTTTTGGATAATAGCTTGGGATCCCGGGGCATCCCCAAGCTTAGGCTCTTCTTACTCCTTATCCTTCATCCATCGTAAGATAACCCAAAACTTGAAAACTTCAATCACACAGAACTCAACAAAACCTTCGTGAGACCTGTTAGTGTAAGAAAAATAAATCACTACTATAAGTACTGTATCAAACCAATTTATATTTTGTTCTTGCATTATATCTATTGTATTCCAACTTTTCTATGGCAAAAACTCATCAAAGAAAACCATAGAGCCATCAAAATAAGCACACAGCGCAAAGAAAACAGAATCTATCAAAACGGAATAGTCTGTAGCAATCTGATTTGTTTGAATACTTCTGGAACTCCAAATTTTTTGAAACATTAGGACGACCTGGGTAATTTGTATATTAATCTACTGCAAAAAATGGTATTTTATCACGCTCTGGTTAAGAATAAGAATTGTTTTCATGAGCGCAAAAGTTTCTGTTTTCAGCAAGATCAAACAACTATCACCCAAGAAGATCCTAAAGGCTTTACTTGGCACAAACACTAATTAAAACACAAAAAACACAATCATAACAGTAGCATAATTGTGCAAACACTCAAGAACAGAAAGCAAAAAAGCAAAAATAAATTTTATTCATTGGGTTGCCTCCCAACAAGCACTATAGTTTTACACCCTTAGCTAGGCATAAAGCAAGGATCTAAGTTTTGTCATCCTTCTTCTTAATTTTGTTAGAGGTGTTTTCATCATGGGGTTTTGTAAACACAACATAAAACATATTATCCATGGAAACTTTAGCATTCCTAAGTTGGTTTTCATCATAACCCTTTTGATTTCCCGCAACAATCCAAGAGTAATGTTGATTAACATTATTGAAAACTTATTGGATTGTATCTAGAAGGGGGACTTCTTTTTTAAGATTCTCATCAAAGATTTTATTATCCCCAAGCAAATGCCTTAGTGCATAATCACTATTGTAAAGAATTTCATCTATCATGGGTTTTTCACGATTCATACCATAAAAATCAAAGATTTCCCTAGCTTCCCGTATTATGTAGTCAAATTCATTTATAAGAGCAAGAGTGGCTAACTTTTTGGCTTTGGGATTCTTTATAACGGGAAGCTCAAAAAAAATCTTTGCAAAGTAGGATGGGTACGGATAAATTTAGTTTCAAGTTTCAGAACTAGTGCTGAAATAGCATCCGCATAGGATCTAGTAGTTTTAAGTATAGGAGCATCATCAAGATTTAGATTTTCGACACAATTGAAAAATTCTTGGATACGTTCTTTTCCCATAACGTACCCTTGCCCCAAGATAAAAGTTTTAGCATCCAGATTGCCCGCACGTCCAATCTTAGGAGTTAGGCCATCCTCCGTTGGTGCCCTACCGAAATCACTCATGATTGCAAGCAAAGAATAGATCTGACGAGAAAACGGCGAGCGAAAAAGAGGGGCGAATAAAAAGGCAATTTTTTGTGAAGTGGGGGAGAGGAAAATGAGAGGCAAATGGAAAATAATGTAAATTGCGAGGAGATGAGATTTGTGATTAGAAACTTGGTATATGTTGAAGATCCTCCCTCGCAACGGCGCCAGAAATTCCTTTTGATGTCTGCTAGGACAACATTGTTATTTCCCCAAAGAGGAAGGGATGATGCAGCATAGCGATGGTAGGTATTTCCCTCAGTGATGAAACCAAGGTTATCGAACCAGTAGGAACCAAGCAACACAACGTAAACAGCCCCTGCACACAGATAACAAATCCTCGCAACCCGACTTGTTAAAGGGGTTGTTAATCCCTTTCGGGTAACGGCGCCAGAAAATGGCAAACGGACGTCAGACAAATTGTAGTAGATTGATAGATCGAACGCCAAATAAAATAAATAAGAATAAAATGCAGCAACATATTTTTGTATTTTTGGTTTAATAGATCTGAAAATAAATGCAAAGGAAAAGTAGATCGCATAGCCAAATATATGAGAAAGAGACCCGTGGGCCATAGGTCTCACTAGTGGTTTCTCTTGAGAAAAATAGCAAACGGTGGGTGAACAAATTACTGTTGGGCAATTGATAGAACTTCAAATAATCATGATGATATCCAGGCAATGATCATTATATAGGCATCATGTCCAAGATTAGTAGACCGACTCCTGCCTACATCTACTACTATTACTCCACACATCGACCGCTATCCAGCATGCATCTAGTGTATTAAGTTCATGGAGAAACGGAGTAATGTAATAAGAATGATGACATGACGTAGACAAGATTTATCTATGTAGAGATAGCCCCCATCATTTTATCCTTAGTAGCAACAATACATACGTGTCGGTTCCCCTTCTGTCAGTGGGATCAAGCACAGTAAGATCGAACCTACTACAAAGCACCTCTTCCCATTGAAAGATAAATAGATCAAGTTGGCCAAACAAAACCCAAATATCGGAGAAGAAATACGAGGCTATAAGCAACCATGCATAAAAGAGATCCAAGAAACTCAAATACTTTCATGGATATAAAAAGATATAACTGTCATAAACTCAAAGTTCATCAGATCCCAACAAACACACCGCAAAAAGAGTTACATCATATGGATCTCCAAGAGACCATTATATTGAGAATTCAGCGAGAGAGAGGAAGCCATCTAGCAACTAAATACGAAACCGAAGGCCTACAAAGAACTACTCACGCATCATCGGAGAGGCACCAATGGAGGTGGTGAATCCCATCCGTGATGGTGTCTAGATTGGATCTAGTGGTTTTGGACTCTGTGGCGGCTGGATCAATATAGGGGATCTATTGTAGTCCTTTCGATAAGTAAGAATGTCGAACCCAATGAGGAGTAGAAGGAAATGACAAGTGGTTTTCAGTAAGGTATTCTCTGCAAGCACTGAAATTATCGGTAATAGATAGTTTTGCGATACGACAAATCATAACGGGTAACAAGTAATAAAAGTAAACAAGGTGCAACAAGGTGGCCCAATCCTTTTCATAGCAAAGGACAAGCCTGGACAGACTCTTATATAAAGCAAAGCGCTCCCAAGGACACATGGGAATTATTGTCAAGTTAGCTTTCATCATGCTCATATGATTCGCGTTCGTTACTTTGATAATTTGATATGTGGGTGGACCGGTGCTTGGGTGTTGCCCTTCCTTGTACAAGCCTCCCACTTATGATTAACCCCTCTCGCAAGCATCCGCAACTACGAAAGAAGAATTAAGGTAAACCTAACCATGACATGAAACATATGGATCCAAATCAGCCCCTTACGAAGCAACACATAAACTAGGGTTTAAGCTTCTGTCACTCTAGCAACCCATCATCTACTTATTACTTCCCAATGCCTCCCCCTAGGCCCAAATAATGGTGAAGTGTCATGTAGTCGACATTCGCATAACACCACTAGAGGAAAGACAACATACATCTCATCAAAATATCGAACGAATACCAAATTCACATGATTACTTATAACAAGACTTCTCCCATGTCCTTAGGAACAAACATAACTACTCACAAAGCATATTCACAATCATAATCAGAGGAGTATTAATTATCATTAAGGATCTGAACATATGATCTTCCATCGAATAAACAAACTAGCATCAACTGTAAGGAGTAATCAACACTACTAGCAACCCACAGGTACCAATCTGAGGTTTTGGTACCAAGATCGAATACAAGAGATGAACTAGGGTTAGAGAGGAGATGGTGCTGTTGAAGATGTTGATGGAGATTGACCCTCCCTTGATGAGAGGATCGATGGTGATGACGAATGCGATGATTCCCCTCCCGGAGGGATGTTTCCTCGGCAGAACAGCTCCGCCGGAGCCCTAGATTGGTTCTGCCCAGGGCCCGCCTCGAGAAGGTGGCGCTTTGTCCCAAAAGCTTCTCTATGATTTTTCCAGGGTAAAAGACACCATATAGCAGAAGATGGGCATCAGAGGCCTTCCAGTGGGCCCACAAGGTCGGGGGGCGCCCAAGGGGGTAGGGCACGCCCTCCACCCTTGTGGCTGACTGGTGGGCCCTCTCTGGTTCTTTCTTCGCCCAATATTTTTTATATATTCCAAAAATAAGCTCCGTGAAGTTTCAGGACTTTTGGAGTTGTGCAGAATAGGTCTCTAATATTTGCTCCTTTTCCAGTCCAGAATTCCAGCTGCCGGCATTCTCCCTCTTCATGTAAACCTTGTAAAATAAGAGAGAATAGGCATAATATAATGTGTAATAACAGCCCATAATGCATTAAATATCAATATAAAAGCATGATGCAAAATGGATGTATCACCAAGCAACCCCACTGTCTTATCAAAGCATAGCGCCAAAGAAGAATTTTCAGCCTTTGACAAAGGTAAATGGAAATTGGACTTGGAAAGCTATGCCAGCTTCAATGCCAGGGAAATCCATGCTGGCTATCTGAACCGCCTTCATATCAGCCGTGAGATGGAAGCCGGGCTGGTAAATCTAATGAAGGAGCGCTTTGAGGTAAGCAACTGAAAACCTTCTCATATGTATCTATGTCAGCTGCCAAATCTAGAGGATATAAAAGAATTTAAAATGTTGTAGACTTAAATGATAGCCTTCTTGCAACTCCCCAAAATTATCATCTCTTCATTAGATCCAAATGAGTAGCCCCCAAGGGCCGGCTTAAGCTGAATAGTTAAGCCGGGACTTCAGACCATGTTGCAAAAAATCCAAATATGTAGCCCCCATGAGCCGGCTTTAATTTGAAAAAATTGAGCCGGGCCAGTAAGTATTTGTTTGAAAAATGACCTACATTAGCCCCCAAGTGCCAAGTAGAGTACTTGTAATGTGCTTGGGACTTTAATAAAATGATTATCATAATTTCTAAGTGCTGCTTGATTATCTTTGCAGGCTGAATTAAGCATGAAGGAGTCTTAGGTGGTTGATCTGTGGTAGAACATCAAATTGCAATAATCAGAAACTTCCAAGGCCAAATTAGAATTGAAGCCGCCTTGGAAGTGTCTGCAAAATTGAAGATGGACTTTAACAGCAGAGAGCTAGCTAGGAGACCGAGAAGGCGACTCTATTGAAGAGAGCTGAAGACGTTGAGGCTGGTCTCAAACCAGTGACTGAAGAGTTATCCGGTTTAAAGAGACATCCAAATTATATGACAGTCACCATCTTTGGTAAGTGATATTGCATCGCAATCTTGCACCAGTAATTTGTTTGACCCGCCTGGCGACTTATCATATGTTTGTACAAACAGGCCAAGAAGTTCCAACCTTGGACAAGACATGTTGGTGAAGCTGAAGGCAACCTACACTTTGGTAGAAAAGCTATACACAGGCGCTCAATGAACCATAGCAGCCATCTCACACAAGAAGCAGCCATCGTCCCTCATCAGAGAGGGACTGGAGAAACTATTTGTCCTGCCTCAAAGAATTGACGAGATTAAACGATCATTTGCCCAGGCTGGTGCCATCACTGCTTTAAGCTGGGCCAAGGCATGGCAAGAGGAATTAGACCCGGCGGAAATGGCCACCGGTTGTTCGAGCCTGAAAGACGATGGATCACCGTTTGAAGAGGCAGATTTTACCAAGTGCATGAAAGAGATGCGTCCTTTGGCAAGCAAATTGGCCGAAGAGACTGATTTGTCCAAATACTAGGTGGCTTATACCATGGAAAACTCAAGAATGAACGCGCCGGTTTATGAAGCTGTAGATCTCATCCCTCCAAGATGTAAGCACACTTTTCCTCCTGATGTTGATCCGTCCAACCTTATAGATGATGAAGCTGAGTTCAAAGCTTTAACTGGCATCGACTGGACATCATCTGACTTCCAAACGATGGAGGAAGAAGAAGAACCGGCACAGGATAACCCGGAGTCCTCAACTCGCCAAGACCAGAACAACTGATTCAAGGGGTGGCTCTCAGACTACAGCATGGCGTTTCTCTTTGAGAAAACTCTTAATCATTTTGGGCTGTGGAAAGCCTTTGTAATAGGCTAGTTAAAATAATGATCTGTCATGCCATCGTGCATGTTTGGCCATAAAACTACTGATGAAATATCTTATGTGCCACTGATAAGCTTGCAGGGAATATCATATTGTTTTTCAATGTTCCTGCACACATGGTAAACAACATACACCCTGGCGGTTTATGCCAGGGCGGGTCATAATTTCCAATATAATATGTTCTGGCGACTTAAAGTCTATAACCAGGGAAAGTTTGAAAAACCCGAAATATTGATTCAAATATGAAAAGTCATACGTGTAGACTGTTATTATAATGATGCTGTAATGATGCAGCATGGGTATTAACCCGTAAATGTGAAGAATCATGACCTGAATTTATTCAAGGCGAATCATCCTGGCGACTTAAATTCTGCTTATCAGCGCAGGTTATTACCCTCATAGACTCAAGTAAGAGTCAGAAAATCAAGGCTACATGGCCTGAATTTGCAGAAAGCCATATATTAATATGGAAAAAGGGTATGAATCCAAAATGTTCAAAAACAATCAAGAAAAACATGGCTTTCCTAGGCCGCCAAGCCTAAAACTTCAAGTGCTTTCATGTGCCGCACATCCACTGAGTTATTTTCTAGCACACTTGTAAGCCGGCTCTCACATGACAAACCGTTGTTTGTTTAACAAGTCCATGGTCTTTATTTAAAAGATTGACTGTTAAGAGTACGGCGGGTCATTCCATGATTACCTGGGGGAGTAACAACGACATACAGGCCGGTTACCCCGTAATTTGGTGTTTACACCTGGCTAGGAAGCCGATCAAGAGGGTAAGCATAGCTATGCTCATTAAGCAGGAAGCCCCCAAGTGACCAATAAGAGTGACTAGGAAGCCGATCAAGAGGGTAAGCATAGCTATGCTCATTGAGCAGGAAGCTCCCAAGTGACCAATAAGAGTGGCTAGGAAGCCAATCAAGAGGGTAAGCATAGCTATGTTCAATGAACAGGAAGCCCCCAAGTGACCTTATGAACAAATAATAAAGACTCACATATGTAGGAATGAAGCGACAGAGGCCCTCAATTATGTAGCGACCAGACCTCAAACAGTCTGTGCTCTGTGCTTTAGTGTCATCCCTGGATCAGTAATGCTGACACGCATAGTACAAATGGAGGATTTATAACAGAGTAGCAATCACACACTTATTACATCGAGTATCTCAAAAGAGAAATAAGTATGATAATATGGCTTAAGGCCATCTAAATACGATAACAGCAGATGACTTGGAAGATAAGTGAGTCCATCAACTCCAACAGCATCACTGAGTATAAGACCACGACCTAAGGCACCTTACTCGTCGTCTGAAAAGTCTGCAACATAAAACGTTGCAGCCCGAAAACGGGTCAGCACATGGAATATGCTGGCAATGTAACACATAGAGAGTAATGAACATAATAATGCTATACTACATGCATATATGGCTGGTAGAAGGCTCTATGGTTACAGTTTTGCGAAAAGCCAATTTTTCCCTACTGCAAAGGAATAAATTTTATTTAACTATCATGGTGGTTGTTAAACATTGAGATGGTTGACAGCATCTCAATCCCAATTAAGTATCATCATTAACCCAACAAAATTAATTAAAGTAATATGGTGATGAGATTCACACGATAATCCAAGTACTAGATACTCAAGATGTCCATAACCGAGGACACGGCTAACCATGATTAGTTTGTACACTCTGCAGAGGTTTGCGCGCTTTTCCCCACAAGACTCGATCGCCTCCGCTAGATTCTCGCACTACATGATGTTTGAGAAATGGATGACCGAGACACAGTCATTCAGAAACAATAACTCTTTACTCCGGGTGGACAGTTACACCTACTTTCCCCTACATCTGCTAGCCCACCTCTTCAAGAGATCATGTAACCTACTCAACTATGCTAGAGCCCATAATAGCTTGTGGCTGCACACGGAAGTTTCTAGCATGAATAATCTTATGATCCCTTTGAGCCTGGGTGGCAGTCCTTAGAAAAACAGGCAACACTGGGTTCTCCAGGTGCCTCAATCCACCCAGATGTGAGTTTTAGTTGCCACCTTAAGTAAACCATTAATTAACAATCTCACATCTATCATGGAAATTCACTCAAACCCAATCCACGTCTATGAGCATAGCATAGCAATATAAGCAAACGTAGAAGTAACTCCCAAGGGTTTGATAATAAACAGGGCAATAGGTACTACCTCAACTACTTCCCAATACCCACAATTTAATTAGATCCTCACCATACAATGTTTGAGGGTTGGTCTAATGCTATAAAACTGGGTAGTAAAAGAGGTATGATCAACGTGTTACTTGCCTTGCTGATGATCCGTGAAACTTAGCGATTCGAAGTAGCAAGCGGCGCACTCCGGGTACTCTATCGCAAACAAACAAGCATACAATAAGCACTCATCAAATGCACAGGTAAAACTCAAATAACAATCTAACCAGAAAGTTCAACTTAAGAACTCCGGTTTGCAAAAGAATCAAATCAAACAAAGCAACGAAAGTCAAACGGCGAGAGAAACAAGTTTCGTTTACTAATCTGGATCTAGGTCAAATTTTACAGTAGCAAAAACTTGTTTGAGTAGACTAAACAGAAAGAGAATTTCGAGATGAAACTCTAGGTGCTTGAATCGCCTGATTCCGATAAACGTGCGAAAAGTTAAACTAAAATGAAAATCTGATCAAAAATCGCGATCTGGAATAATCGCGGAAAATCCGACGAAAAAGAAAACTGACGAACAGTTAAACGAACGGACGTTCGTTAACAGCGACTAACCGACGAACGCGTTCGCTAAAACGAACGGATCGGTGAACGTTCACTAATTAATTAAACTGGAAAAAATAAACCGATCTATTAAAAAAATCTAGGGCTCGGAAAAAAATAAACCGAGCGGTTTTAAAAAAAAAACCGGCACGGCGGCGACGTTCGGCTACCTCGGTCCGGCGGTACTCCGGCGGGGTCGGGCGGGGCTCCGGCGGGCTCGGGAGAGGGCGGCGAGGGGTTGCGGGGCTGCGGGGTCGTCGGGGGCGACGAGGGGCGCCGAGGGCGGCGGCGTTCGGGGCTTCCCGCGGCGGCGGCGCCTCGGCTCCGGCGTCGGGCTTCGGCTCGGCGTCGGGCTCCTCGGGGTGGGGAACGGGGTGAGGGAGAGGGGGCGGGGTCGAGGGTACTTATAGGAGGGGAGGGGGTGGCGTGGGGGAGGGGGCAAGGCGACGGCGGTGTCCTAGCGGGACACGGCGGCGGCGGCGTCCGACTCCAGGAGGGAGACGAGGCGCGGGGCTGGCTGGGCCGTCGGCTGGGCTTCGGCCCAGCCGGCGCGCTCGGCGGTTTTTTTAATAATTTTCGCCGAATCTAAAAAAATCATAGAAAAATAAATAAAAATCCAAAAATGCTAAAACAAAATTTCACCGTCTAATTAAAATAATTAGAACAAGACGAACATTTTCTTGGCCCAAAAATGCAGTTTTGAAAATGTGTAATTTTTTAATGCAATTAAAATTGCAAATAAAATCCGAATAAAATCAAATATTTGAATTTAATATTTTTCCTCCAATATTTCAATTATTTTGGAGAAGTCATATTTTCTCCTCTCATTTATTTTAATACGAAATATTTCTCGGATGGAAAATAATTAAAACGAAAAAAAATCCTCGTCTTATTATTTGATAAATCAAATATGAAAACCGGGAAATCCCCAACTCTCTCCGAGGGTCCTTGAGTTGCTTAGGATTTTTCGAGGATTTGCCAAAATGCAATAAAATATGCTATGCAATGATGATCTAATGTATAACATTCCAAATTGAAAATTTGGGATGTTACAAACCTACCCCCTTAAGATGAATCTCGCCCTCGAGATTCGGGTTGGCTAGAAAATAGGTGGGAGTGGTTTTTCCATAGATCTTCCTCTCGTTCCCAGGTGGCTTCATCTTCAGTGTGGTGACTCCACTGAACTTTGCAAAACTCGATAACCTTGCTGCGGGTGACTCGGCTGGCATACTCAAGAATCTTAACTGGTTTCTCCTCATAGGTCAAATCACTTTCCAACTGAATCGCTTCCAGTGGCACGGTATCTCTCAGTGGTATCTCAGCCATCTCTGCGTGGCACTTCTTCAACTAAGAAACGTGAAATACATCATGAACTCCTGACAATCCTTCAGGCAATTCCAGCTTGTAAGCAACTTCTCCCATACGCTCCAAAACTCGGTATGGTCCGATAAAACGGGGTGCTAATTTTCCCTTAACTCCAAAGCGCTTCACTCCTTGAAGTGGTGATACGCGAAGATAAACTCTGTCTCCGACTTCATGAACTGTCTCCTTACGTTTAGAATCCGCGTAACTCTTCTGCCTGGACTGGGCTACCTTGAGCCTATCGCGAATCAACTTCACTTTCTGTTCTGATTCCTTAATCAAATCTGGTCCAAACAACTGGCGGTCTCCAACTTCGTCCCATAACAATGGTGTTCTACACCACCTTCCGTACAAAGCTTTGAAAGGGGCCATCTTCAAACTGGTTTGATAACTGTTGTTGTAAGAAAACTCTGCATATGGCAAATTGTCGTCCCAACTAGATCCATAATCTAGCGCACAAGCTCTCAGCATATCTTCCAAAATCTGATTGACTCTCTCGGTCTGTCCATCTGTCTGTGGGTGAAAGGCTGTACTGAATTCTAGCCTGGTTCCCAAAGTTTCATGTAACTGATTCCAGAACTTCGAGGTAAAATGGGTTCCTCTGTCTGATACAATGGTCCTCGGAACTCCATGCAAACATACGATTCTGGTCATGTATATCTTTGCCAACTTAGCACTGGTGTAAGTGGTCTTCACTGGGATGAAATGAGCTACTTTCGTCAAACGATCGACTACAACCCATATTGAGTCATAGCCTGAACGAGTCCTGGGCAATCCCGTGATAAAATCCATGCCTAGTTTATCCCACTTCCATTCGGGTATCGGCAATGGCTGTAGCAATCCTGCTGGCTTCTGATGCTTTGCCTTCACTCTCTGACATACATCACAAACTGCTACATACTCCGCAATATCCTTCTTCATTCCGGTCCACCAGAAAGTATCCTTCAAATCCAAATACATCTTGGTATTTCCTGGGTGAATCGAATACGGTGAATCATGGGCCTCTTGCAAGATCAACTTCCTGATCTCCGGATCATTGGGCACATAAACGCGGTCCTCAAACCATAAGGTATCGTGCTCATCCTCACGAAATCCCTTGGCTTTTCCTTTGCTCATCCTTTCCTTTATCTTGTCAATCTCCTTGTCTGTCTTCTGAGCTTCTCTGATCTATTCCATCAAGGTAGGCTGAATCTCCAATGTTGCTAAATAGCCTCTTGGAACTATCTCCAAACATAGCTCGCGAAGATCCTTGGCTAATAATTTCGGTAACTCTCCGGTTATGAGGGTGTTAACATGGCTCTTGCGGCTCAACGCATCAGCTACTACGTTAGCCTTCCCTGGGTGATAATGCAATCTCATATCATAATCCTTAATGAGCTCCAACCATCTCCTTTGCCTGAGATTCAACTCCTTCTGTGTGAAAATGTACTTCAAACTCTTGTGATCCGTGTACACCTCACAATGGTTTCCGATGAGAAAATGTCTCCATGTCTTCAACGCATGCACTACCGCTGCTAACTCCAAATCATGCGTGGCATAATTCTTCTCATGGGGTTTTAGTTGTCGTGAAGCATATGAAACAACTCTTCCCTCCTGCATTAGCACTGCTCTAAGTCCTCGACGTGAAGCGTCGCAATATACTTCGTAATCCTTGCGTTGATCTGGCAGAATCAACACTGGTGATGTAACCAAACGCTTCTTCAACTCTTGGAAACTAGCTTCACATTCCTCAGTCCAATTGAATTTTGTTTCCTTCTTTAACAGCTCTGTCATGGGCTTGGCAATCTTCGAGAAATTCTCAATGAACCTCCGGTAGTATCCTGCAAGTCCAAGAAAACTCCGGATTTCTGCAACTGACGTGGGTGATTCCCAGTTTGTTACCGTGTCATCTTTGGCGGGGTCTACGGCTATTCCTTCTCCGGATATAACATGTCCGAGGAATCCAACTTCCTTCAACCAAAACTCACGTTTGCTGAACCTTGCGTATAACTGATGTTCTCTGAGCTTCTCAAGTACGAAACGCAAATGCTCCTTATGCTCTTCTTCATTCTTTGAGTAGACCAAAATGTCATCAATGAACACCACGACGAACTTATCCAAAAACTCCATAAACACTTTGTTCATCAGGTTCATGAAATAGGCAGGTGCGTTAGTCAGACCAAATGACATAACGGTATACTCATATAGCCCATACCTGGTGGTAAAAGCCGTCTTAGGTATATCCTGCTCTCGAATCTTCAACTGATGGTATCTTGATCGTAGATCGATCTTGGAAAATACCTTAGCTCCTTGTAATCGGTCAAACAGATCATTGATCATTGGCAGTGGGTACTTGTTCTTGATGGTCACTTCATTCAATCCATGATAATCAACAACCATCCTCAACGATCCATCTTTCTTCTCCACTAGAAGTACTGGTGATCCCCAAGGTGACGAACTTGGGCGAATATAGCATTTATCCAGTAACTCCTTAATCTACTTCTTAATCTCCTCCAAATCTTTTGCGGGCATCCTGTACGGTCTCTTAGATATTGGCCCTGTGCCTGGCAAAAGTTCAATCAAAAACTCAATGTCTCTATCTGGTGGCATGCCTGGCAACTCTTCTGGAAATACATCCGGGTAATCCTTCACCACTGGTACTTCCTCCTGTACAACTCCTGATAAGGAATTCACCTGAGTCCTCTTCGGCATATGCCGGGATACATACTTAATCCTTCTTCCTTCTGGGGTGGTAAGCAAAATCGTCTTACTGGCGCAATCGATGTTTCCTCCATACATCGATAGCCAATCCATTCCCAGAATCACATCCAAACCTTGCGACTCCAAAACTATTAGGTCTGAGGGGAAAACATGCCTACCTATGGCCAATGGCATCTGAAAACATCCTTGGCTTGCCATATACTCTGCTCCTGGCGAGGTTACTAACATAGGTGTTCTAAGAACTTTGGTGGGCAATTTATACTTATCCACAAATCCATTCATACATATCGAGGGGATTCAACCTCAAGAAACGGGCTAAGTGATCAACAGGTGGTGGTGGTGGGTTGTTGTTGTTGCCTTGGTTCTGTACTAACACTTGCATCAGGGCATTCTGCTGCTGAATCAACTGAGTGATCTCCGGTGGGAAAACAAATCCGGTGTCGCATCTCGGAGGCATCTGATAGGTTTAGAAAAGATGAGAATTTAGAATAGAATGAGGTCTAGAGGGAAAACACTACCCATATGCTCATGAGACAAACACAATCAATATCACTCAATCAAATCAAACAAGGCATACAATCGATCTAACTATCGTTACAAAAGTGCTCGTACTATACTATATACATGGGGGAATACTACTACTGATTATGGTGGTCTACTAGAAATTTTGATCAGTCGAAGACTCCATGATATCTGCTCCAGCTTCATCAACAAAGTCATCCTCACTGGGGTCTGAGTCGGTGTCGTCGATGAGGATGTAGTTATCCGGGCAAGTAGAATCGTCGTCTTGTCCTCCAGGTGATGGGTCTCCCATGAATACTTCGATCTTCTGTATCAGTTCGCCGTTCTTCTCCAACAACGTGGCGATCTCCTCCTCATATCCATCGCGCCTAGACTTGAGTTCTTCCTCCAACTCCGTGATCTTGGTCAATGCCTTCTTCAGATATATCATGTCTGAGCACATCTGGTTCTCCTGGCGACGAATGTGTTGGTTTTGCTCCTGGATGAAAGCTGCAATTGATCCACCCCTCTTGGTGCTGATCATCTCCCATTGCTAATCTCGACGTCCACAAATCTGATAAATAGTATCCTTAAGCTCCTTGCGGTAGACTTCTCCAATGCGTCCCATAGAGATGTGGGCTGCCATGCTCTTCCCTAAACTCCAGGTTGGTGCATCAAAGGAAAACTCTATAGGCTCAGTGACTGGCGTAAACGTCCTTCCTGGAACTTGAACTTGAATCTTCCAGCGCTCCTCTTCTGGTAGTGTGGCATTGTAGGTCCCGGTGAAGTTTGGTATTCCTATGTTCAGGTACTTAGTTACTTCCTTCAAGTGTCGTCCAAAAGGTGTTTCTTCATTCGGTTGCATGAACTTGTTCCTTGCATCCGCCATTCCTAAAAGAGTAGAAAGTGGAGAGGAGTCAGAAATGAGAAGAGAATAGTGTTCTAGGGTTTAAGCTTAGTGGTCGTGTCCTATAGTCAGCGTGTGCTCTGATACCACCTTTGTAGCGACCAGACCTCAAACATTCTGTGCTCTGTGCTTTAGTGTCATCCCTGGATCAGTAATGCTGACACGCACAGTACAAATGGAGGATTTATAACAGAGTAGCAATCACACACTTATTCCATCGAGTATCTCAAAAGAGAAATAAGTATGATAATATGGCTTAAGGCCATCTAAATACGATAACAGCGGAAGACTTGGAAGATAAGTGAGTCCATCAACTCCAACGGCATCACTGAGTATAAGACCACGACCTAAGGCACCTTACTCGTCGTTTGAAAAGTCTGCAACATAAAACGTTGCAGCCCGAAAACGGGTCAGCACATGGAATATGCTGGCAATGTAACACATAGAGAGTAATGAACATAATAATGCTATCCTACATGCATATATGGCTGGTAGAAGGCTCTATGGTTACAGTTTTGCGAAAAGCCAATTTTTCCCTACTGCAAACGAATAAATTTTATTTAACTATCATGGTGGTTGCTAAACATTGAGATGGTTGACAACATCTCAATCCCAATTAAGTATCATCATTAACCCAACAAAATTAATTAAAGTAACATGGTGATGAGATTCACACGATAATCCAAGTACTAGATACTCAAGATGTCCATAACCGGGGACACGGCTAACCATGATTAGTTTGTACACTCTGCAGAGGTTTGCGCACTTTTCCCCACAAGACTCGATCGCCTCCGCTTGATTCTCGCACTACATGATGTTTGAGAAACGGATGACCGAGACACAGTATTTCAGAAACAATAACTCTTTACTCCGGGTGGACAGTTACACCTACTTTCCCCTACATCTGCTAGCCCACCTCTTCAAGAGATCATGTAACCTACTCAACTATGCTAGAGCCCATAATAGCTTGTGGCTGCACACGGAAGTTTCTAGCATGAATAATCTTATGATCCCTTTGAGCCTGGGTGGCGGTACTTAGAAAAACAGGCAACACTGGGTTCTCCAGGTGCCTCAATCCACCCAGATGTGAGTTTTAGTTGCCACCTTAAGTAAACCATTAATTAACAATCTCACATCTGTCATGGAAATTCACTCAAACCCAATCCACGTCTACGAGCATAGCATTGCAATATAAGCAAATGTAGAAGTAACTCCCAAGGGTTTGATAATAAATAGGGCAATAGGTACTACCTCAACTACTTCCCAATACCCACAATTTAATTAGATCCTAACCATGCAATGTTTGAGGGTTGGCCTAATGCAATAAAACTGGGTAGTAAAAGAGGTATGATCAACGTGTTACTTGCCTTGCTGGTGATCCGTGAAACTTAGCGATTCGAAGTAGCAAGCGGCGCACTCCGGGTACTCTATCGCAAACAAACAAGCATACAATAAGCACTCATCAAATGCACAGGTAAAACTCAAATAACAATCCAACCAGAAAGTTCAACTTAAGAACTCCGGTTTGCAAAAGAATCAAATCAAACAAAGCAACGAAAGTCAAACGGCGAGAGAAACAAGTTTCGTTTACTAATCTGGATCTAGGTCAAATTTTACAGTAGAAAAAACTTATTTGAGTAGATTAAACAGAAAGAGAATTTCGAGACGAAACTCTAGGCGCTTGAATCGCCTGATTCCGATAAATGAGTGAAAAGTTAAACTAAAACGAAAATCTGATCAGAAATCGCGATCTGGAATAATCGCGGAAAATCCGACGAAAAAGAAAACTGACGAACAGTTAAATGAACGGACGTTCGTTAACAGCGACTAACCGACGAACGCGTTCGTTAAAACGAACGGATCGATGAACGTTCACTAATTAATTAAACCGGATAAAAATAAACCGATCTATTAAAAAAATCTAGGGTTCGGAAAAAAATATAAACCGAGCGTTTTTTTTTAAACCGGCACGGCGGCGGCGTTCGGCTACCTCTGTCCGGCGGGACTCCGGCGGGGTCAGGCGGGGCTCCGGCAGGCTCGTGAGAGGGCGGCGAGGGGCGGCGGGGCTGCGGGGTCGTCGGGGGTGGCGAGGGGCGACGAGGGTGGCGGCATTCGGGGCTTCCCGCGGCGGCGGTGGCTCGGCTCCGGCGTCGGGCTTCGGCTCGGCGTCGGGCTCCTCGGGATGGGGAACGGGGTGAGGGAGAGGGGGCGGGGTTGGGGGTACTTATAGGAGGGGAGGGGGTGGCGTGGGGGAGGGGCAAGGCGGCGGCGGTGTCTTAGCGGGACATGGCGGCGGCGGCGTGCGACTCCAGGAGGGCGAGGAGGCGCGGGGCTGGCTGGGCCGTCGGCTGGGCTTCGGCCCAGTCGGCGCGCTCGGCGTTTTTTTAATAATTTTCGCCAAATCTAAAAAAAATCATAGAAAAATAAATAAAATCCAAAAATGCTAAAAAAAATTCACCGTCTAATTAAAATAATTAGAACAAGATGAACATTTTCTTGGCCCAAAAATGCAGTTTGAAAACGTGCAATTTTTTTAATGCAATTAAAATTGCAAATAAAATCCGAATAAAATCAAATATTTGAATTTAAAATTTTCCTCCAATATTTCAATTATTTTGGAGAAGTCATATTTTCTCCTCTCATTTATTTTAATACGAAATATTTCTCGGAGGGAAAATAATTAAAACGAAAAAAAAATCCTCGTCTTATTATTTGATAAAATCAAATATGAAAACCGGGAAATCCCCAACTCTCTCCGAGGGTCCTTGAGTTGCTTAGGAGTTTTAGAGGATTTGTCAAAATGCAATAAAATATGCTATGCAATGATGATCTAATGTATAACATTCCAAATTGAAAATTTGGGATGTTACAAATTATCAGGGATACCAACTTTATTGTATTGATCATAATATATACATTGATGAGAGTATGTACAACACAAGAGCCGGTGGCTCAAGCGTAATAAGGCCGAAGATGAGCAATGTTCCAGGGCTGGTGGGTCTCCTCCTCCGATGTGCGTGAGTCCTTGTAATCTTGAATATCAATGAGGTAGTATGACCCGTTGTTCAGGTTCTTGCTGACCACAAAAGGTCCTTCCCAAGGTGGGGATAACTTATGCATATCTGTTTCGTCTTGGATGAGCTGGAGCACCAAATCGCCTTCTTGAAAGGTTTTGGTTTTGACTCTGCGACTATGATATCGATGCAGATCTTGCTGATATATTGCCGAACGAGCCTCTGATGTGCTTTTTCATTATCAGCTTCAACATAAGCCGCCACGCGGGGCGAGTCATGATGGATATCACTTGGAAGAACCACCTCGTCCTCATAGGCCATGAAGAAGGGCGTATAACATGTTGATCTATTAGGGGTGGTATTGATGCTCTAAAGTACTGAGGGTAACTCCTTAACCCAACAACCCTTCATCCTCTGCAAAGGAACCATAAGCCAGGGTTTTATCCCTCTCAAGATTTCTTGATTAGCACTTTCAGCTTGACCATTGGACTGGGGGTGGGCCACCGAAGAAACATCAAGACGGATATGTTCTCGTTGACAGAACTCTTTCATAGCACCCTTAGACATATTAGTGCCATTATCAGTTATGATACTGTGGGGGTAACCAAAATGGAAGACCACCTTCTTAAAAAATTGAACCGCCATTGCCACATCACACTTGCCGACCGGCTCTACCTCAACCCACTTGGTAAACTTGTCGAACGCCACAAGAGGTGGGTATTTTTGTCCTTAGACCTCTTGAAAGGTCCAACAATATCTAGCCCCCAGACGGCAAATAGCCAAGTAATTGTAATCATCCTCAATTCTTGAGCCGGCACATGAGCTCGTCTAGAAAACTTCTGATAGCCGTCACACTTGCTAACCAGATCTTCTGCATCAGCATGAGCCGTAAACCAATAAAACCCATGACGAAAAGCTTTAGCCACAAGAGATTTAGAGCTGGCGTGATGGCCACAATCTCCATGAATTTCTCTTAGAATCTCACGGCCCTCTTCAGGAGAAATGCAGCGCTGGAACACACATGTAACACTGCATCAGTGTAACTCGCCATTGACAATGGTCATTGACTTAGACCGCCAGGTTATTTGCCTGGCCAAAGTTTCATCCTCAGGCAACTCTCCCCAGGTCATATAAGACAAATAAGGAACTGTCCAATCAGGAATAGCATGAAGAGCCGCCACCAACTGTGCCTCCGGGTCAGGAATTGCAAGATTCTCCTCTGATGGTAGCTTGACTGAAGGGTTATGCAATATATCAAGAAAAAACATTTGGTGGCACCAGCTTATGCTGAGACCCCAGCCGGCTTAAATCATTGACCGCCTCATTCTTTGTGTGATCAACATTTTCCACTTGATAACCTTTGAAATGAGCAACAATATTGTTAACCGCCCGGCGATAAGCCACCATGAGCGGGTCCTTAGAATCCCAAGTTCCCGAGACTTGATGAGCTACCAAATCTGAGTCACCAAAGCACCTAACCCGGCTTAGATTCAACTCTTTAGCCATCCGAAGACCATGGAGCAGGGCCTCATACTCAGCTGCATTGTTAGTACAAGGAAACATCAGCCTTAAAACATAGCAAAATTTGTCACCTCGCGGGGAAGTCAAAATAACTCCAGCCCCCGAGCCTTCCAACTGCCTGGACCCATCAAAATGAATAGTCCAATATGTATTATCAGGCTTCTCCTCAGGCATCTGCAACTCTGTCCAGTCATTGATAAAATCCACAAGAGCCTCAGACTTGATAGCTGTCCAAGGCATATATTTCAAACCATGAGGTCCAAGCTCAATAGCCCACTTGGCCACTCAGCCTGTGGCTTCTCTGTTTTGAATAATATCCCCTAGAGGATAGAACTGGCCATAGTAATGGGATGGCCGATGAAGAAATGCTTCAATTTGCGACTGGCCATGAACACCCCATAGACTAGCTTCTGCCAATGTGGTACCTCTGCTTAGACTCAATTAAAACCTCATTGACATAATAAGCCGGCCTTTGAAACAGATATTCCTTACCCATTTCCTTTCTTTCCACTACAACCGCCACACTGATGGCTCTGCTGCTAGCAGCCACATATAAGAGCAAGGGCTCCTTCTAAACAGGACCTGCAAGAACCGGTGGCTTAGCCAACTGTTTTTTAAGCGCCTCAAACGCCTCATTAGCAGCATCACTCTAGACAAAGTGATCCGTTTTCTTCATCATCTGGTACAAAGGAATGGCCTTTTTTCCCAAGCAGCTTATAAACTAGCTTAACGCCGCAATACGACCCGCCAAATGCTGGACATCATTAATGCACGCCGGCTTAGCCAATGAAGTGATAGCCTTGATTTTTTCCGGGTTAGCTTCAATACCTCTCTCAGAAACCAGAAAACCCAAGAGCTTGCTCGCAGGCACACCAAAGACACATTTGGCCGGGTTAAGCATCGTCTTATAGACCCGGAGGTTATCAAAGGTCTCCTTTGAATCATCTAGCAAGGTCTCCTTCTTTCTGGACTTCATGACAATATCATCCACATAAGCATGAACATTACGTCCTATCTGGTTGTGAAGGCAATTTTGAACACAACGCTGATAAGTTGCCTAGGCACTCTTGAGCCCAAAAGGCATAGATACATACCAGAAAGCTCCAAAAGGTGTGATGAAAGCTGTTTTCTCCTAATCTTTAATTGCCATCTTGGTCTGATGATAACTAGAATAAGCATCCAAAAATCTCAAACGCTCACAACCCGCCGTAGCGTCAATGATTCGATCAATATGGGGAAGAGAAAAAGGATCAGCTGGGCAAGCCTTGTTAAGGTCTGTGTAATCCACACACATATGCCAAGTGCCATTTTTCTTAAGTACCAACACCGGATTAGCCAACCACTCAGGATGAAAAACTTCAACAATGAACCCGGCCGCTAAGAGCCGGGCCACCTCTTCTCCAATGGCCTTGCGCCTCTCCTCATTAAAACGATGAAGAAATTGCTTAACCGGCTTAAACTTAGGATCAATATTAAGAGTGTGCTCAGCGAGTTCTCTCAGTACACCCGGTACATCTGAAGGCTTCCATGCAAAGATGTCTCGGTTCTCACGAATGAACTCGATGAGCGCGCTTTCCTATTTTGGATCCATATTGGCACTGATAACGAACTGCTGAGATGAGTTGTCAGGGGTAAAGTCAACCTGTTTGGGTTTCATCTGCCGACTTAAATTTTAGCAAAGGGTCATGCTCTGTGGTAGGTTTCTTCAAGGGGGTCATATCTGCCGGGTCAACATTATCCTTGTAAAACTTCAGTTCCTGTGCAGTACAGGCAGACTCAACATAAGCGGCGTCACTCTTCACATTCAAGAGCTATCTTCCTGCTACCATGGACTGTGATGGTACCCTTATGACCCGGCATCTTGAGTTGCAGATACACATAACAAGGTCGTGCCATAAATTTGGCGTAAGCCGGCAGCCCAAACAAAGCATGATAAGGGCTTTTGATTTTTCCACTTAAAACCACAATGCTTCTGCCCTGTAATCATAGTCATCACCGAACGCCACTTCCAAGGCGATTTTACCAACTGGGTAGGCCGACTTACCAGGTACCACACCATGAATACTGTGGAGGACGGCTTAAGAGCGTTGTTAGTCAAATTCATACGGCGAAAAGTATCATAATAAAGGATATCAATGCTGCTGCCTCCATCGATAAGCACCTTAGTGAATTTATAACCCCCAACTTGAGGAGCTACTACCAGCGCCAGCTGACCCAGGTTGTCAACCCGGGGCAGGTGATCCTCACAGCTCCATACGATTGGCTGCTTTAACCACCACAAATATTGAGGTACCGTCGGCTCAACTGTATTGACTGCACGCTTGTGAACCTTCTGATCACGCTTACAAATATTTGTAGTAAACACAGGATACTGCCCCCCATTAAGTTGTTTAGGATTAGACTAATACCCTGACTGCTGCTGCTGGTGGTTCCCCTGACTAGGCTGCTGGTTGTAGCCACCCTGATTACCTTGACCTTGACATCCAAAGTTTAAGCCGCCACCTCCAAAGCCGGGCCCGTGAGAGGCGGATCCTGACCCGCCGTGCGGGCCATTATTGCCATTGTGGTCCTGTTGAAAGCCGGAGCTCTTATATTCCTTCATATAAAACAATCTTTCCACATGTGCGTTGACGGCCTAACTGGACGACTATGCTTTGGGCAAGGCTGGTTCAACATCGCCTCAAGGTTAAACCTTGGCCCTCCAATCTATGGTTGTGGCCTCCCCTTATGACATTGATTGTTATCCTGTATATTGGTGTTGGCCACAAAATATGACCCGTCGTCGGTTTGCTTGCGCTTACCGTTGTTACCTTGATTCTGCCCTGTCATATTTTGCTGCTGTCCTTTTCCGTTGTCGTTCTTCTTCCCCTTGTTTGATTTCTCCTCATCAGACCCTGGGTCTTTAGTACTATCAGAGTCGGCATATTTGGTGAGAGCCGCCATGAGCTCTCAGTGAAGCTTAAGCCGCCCTAACTTTTGTTTGAGGGGAATGAATCGATAGTTTTTCTCCAAAATTAGGACAGCAGAACCGGCGTTGATGCTATCTGATGAGTGGATAATAGCTGAGACTCGACGGACCCAGTGGTTGGTTGACTCATCATCGCGCTGGATACAATCGTCTAGGTCGATGATCGATAGCGGCTGTTTGCATGTGTCTTTGAAATTCTGAATAAAACGTGATTTCAACTCTGCCCATGAATTGATAAAATTGGGGGGCAATCCCTTCAACCAGGTTCGGGCCGGCCCATCTAACATCATGGTGAAGTATTTAGCACACACAGCATCATTGACATCTAACATCTCCATAGCTAGCTCGTAGCTCTCAATCCAAGCCTCGGGAGGTTGATCAGCTGTGTAATTGGCCACCTTTTGAGGACCTTTGAAATCTTTAGGCAACCGCTCATTGCGAAGTTCCGGTGCTAGGCAATGTACCCCCACTTTCCTAGAAGTCATTCCGGCTTCAACGGATGCTGAAGGGTTACGCTGGAGCTATTGTTGAGCCACTAATTGAGCCGCCAACTCCGCCTCTTGACACGCCCTGGCTTGATCCATTAGGGCCTGAACATTGTTATCATCATGCAGCGGGTTATGCCCATGGGCCGGGTTACGGCGCCGCTCGCTGCTGGAAACTGCTGGTGATTCAATGCGCCGGCTATAACTTTGACTCTGGCGAGGAGTTGAATGAATTCGATCACGGCTGTATGAGTAAGCCGCGTACTGAGCTACCACTGTCTCAAGAAGCTCCACAGCCTTCCATGCTTCGACCGCCATGGGAGACTCGCCTTCTACTGGGAGAGCCACCAGCCGGGAAGTCGTGGCAATCATGTTATCCAAGGGGTTGGAAAAGTGACCCGACGATGTTAACACATATTCAGACGGGTTTAAGTTCAAACGCAGCGGGTCTATTACACGCGGCTGACCCGCCGTCCTGGCCACGGGCGCCTTGGCAGCCCGGGTCATATCAGGCGGGTTACTCGATCCTGCCCCAAGTGTATTAAAAAGATTCCTTGCCTCGAAATCCAAAGGGAGTCGACTCAGGTGCCTCCTTTGAAGAACAATATTTGATGCATTCTGATCCAGGTTTAACTGGAAGGTTTCTGCTTGAATCCGTTGGGAATCAGCCTCCAACACGGTTCGCTCTGTTGCCATCCTAGCATTCTCAGTGTTAAGTTCCTCCTTAGCCTGAGCTATCTCATCCCGCAGCTTCGTGACTTCCACTTTATGTTGCGCTTGAGTCGCCGGGTGATGACCCACAAGTATAGGGGATCTATCGTAGTCCTTTCGATAAGTAAGAGTGTCGAACCCAACGAGGAGCAGAAGGAAATGACAAGTGGTTTTTAGTAAGGTATTCTCTGCAAGCACTGAAATTATCAGTAACAGATAGTTGTGTGATAAGATAATTCGTAACGGGTAACAAGTAACAAAAGTAAACACGGTGCAGCAAGTTGGCCCAATCCTTTTTGTAGCAAAGGACAAGCCTGGACGAACTCTTATATAATGGAGAGCGCTCCCGAGGACACATGGGAATTGTCGTCAAGTTAGCTTCCATCATGCTCATATGATTCGCGTTCGTTACTTTGATAATTTGATATGTGGGTGGACCAGTGCTTGGGTGCTACCCTTCCTTGGACAAGCCTCCCACTTATGATTAACCCCTCTCGCAAGCATCTGCAACTACGAAAGAAGAATTAAGATAAATCTAACCATAGCATGAAACATATGGATCCAAATCAGCCCCTTACGAAGCAACGCATAAACTAGGGTTTAAGTTTCTGTCACTCTAGCAACCCATCATCTACTTATACTTCCCAATGCCTTCCCCTAGGCCCAAACAATGGTGAAGTGTCATGTAGTCGACGTTCACATAACACCACTAGAGGAAAGACAACATACATCTCATCAAAATATCGAACGAATACCAAATTCACATGATTACTTATAACAAGACTTCTCCCATGTCCTCAGGAACAAACATAACTACTCACAAAGCATACTAATGATCAAGAACAGAGGAGTATTAATTATCATTAAGGATTTGAAAATATAATCTTCCACCGGATAAACCAACTAGCATCAACTACAAGGAGTAATCAAGACTACTAGCAACCCACAGGTACCAATCTGAGGTTTTGGGACCAAGATCGAATACAAGAGATGAACTAGGGTTTGAGAGGAGATGGTGCTGGTAAAGATGTTGATGGAGATTGACCCCCTCTTGATGAGAGGATCATTGGGGATTACGATGGCTTTGATTTCCCCCTCCCGGAGGGATGTTTTCCTGGCAGAACAGCTCCGCCGGAGCCCTAGATTGGTTCTGCCCAGGTTCCGCCTCGAGATGGCGGCGCTTCGTCCTGAAAGCTTCCTTCTGATTTTTCCAGGTCAAAACACACCATATAGCAGAAGATGGGCGTTGGAGGCCTGCCATGGGGCCCACAAGGACGGGGGGCGCGCCTTCTACCCTTGTGGCTGGCCGGTGCCCCCCTCTGGTATTTTCTTCGCCCAATATTTTTATATATTCCAAAAACATGCTCCGTGAAGTTTCAGGACTTTTGGAGTTATGCAGAACAGGTCTCTAATATTTGCTCCTTTTCCAGTCCAGAATTCCAGCTACCGGCATTCTCCTTCTTCATTTAAACCTTATAAAATAAGAGAGAAAAGGCATAAGTATTGTGATATAATGTGTCATAACAGCCCATAATGCAATAAATATCAATGTAAAAGCATGATGCAAAATGGACGTATCAACTCCCCCAAGCTTAGACCTCGGTTGTCCTCAAGCGAAAGCCGATATCGAAAAATATGCCCACATGTTTAGAGATAGAGGTGTCGATAATAATGAAATACGGACATGAGGGCATCATGATCATCTTTAAAACATCAACATATAATGCCATATAATTTCTTATGCTAAAGTAACAATTCATTCACAAGATAAAGTATGAATCAGAAACTTCATTGAAAACTAACAAACAATGATCTCAGTCATTGAAGCAATTGCAATTTATCATAACATCGGAAAGAGTCAATATAAGAGCTTTTCAGCAACTCCACATACTCAACTATCATTTAATCTTTCACAATTGCTAACACTCACGCGATACTTCTGGGTACAAAGTTTTAATCGGACACAGAGAAAGATAGGGGCTTATAATTTTGCCTCCCAACCTTTTACCTCAAGGGTAATGTCAACCATAATACTTTATGATAACCTACATCCAAGTGGAAATATATACCCGGATCTCTCCAACACATAGTGCTTGCCAAAGGAAAAAGTGTAAAAAGGAAAGGTGATGATCACCATGACTCTTGTATAAAGATAGGAGATAAAAGTAAAAGATAGGCCCTTCGCAGAGGGAAGCAGAGGTTGTCATGCCCTTTTATGGTTGGATGCAAAAAATCTTATTACAAATGAACGTCACTTTATATTGCCGCTTGTGATAAAGACCTTTATTATACAGTCCGTCGCTCTTATTTCTTCCATATCACAAGTTTGTATAAAGCTTATTTTCTTCACACTAATAGATCATGCATATTTAGAGAGGCATTTTTATTGCTTGCACTGATGACAACTTACTTGAAGGATCTTAGTCAATCTATAGGTAGGTATTGTGGACTCTCATGGCAAAACTGGTTTAAGGGATGTTTGGAAGCACAAGTAGTATCTCTACTTGGTGCAAAGAATTTTGGATAGCATGACAGGGACAGGCAAGCTCGACATGTTGGATGATCCATGAATATATAACTTCTATTCAGATATAAGAAAACATAACCCATTATGTTGTCTTCCTTGTCCAACATCAACTTTTTAACATGTCATATTTTAATGAGTGCTCACAATTACAAAAGATGTCCAAGATAGTATATTTATATGTGAAGCCTCTCTTTCTTTATTATTTCCTATTAATTGCAACAATGACCAAAACTATGTTTGTCAACCCTCAATAACTTTTATCCATCATACTCTTTATATGTGAAGTCATTACTTTCCATAAGATCAATATATGTTCTTTTTTTATTTATTTTTATTCTTTATTTAATTCCCTCAAGATCATAGCAAGAAAGCAAAACCCTCAACTGAAAACTACTCTTTATTATATAACTCACGGACTCGATTACATAGATAGAGATCAAAACAAAACTCAAAGCTAGATCATACTAAAAACTTTATTCTAGTAGATCAAGATATAACCAAAAGGATCGAACTAAGAAAAACAATAAAGATAAAGGTGTGATGGTGATAAGATACCGGGGCACCTCCCCCAACCTTGGCAGTTGCCAAGGGGAGTGTCCATACCCATGTGTTTACGTCTCTTTCTTCGGGGGTGGTGATGATGGAGTTGTTGATGAAGTAGTGCCACACATCAAGCGTGGGAGATGCTCCAACTTACGAATAATGCCCTTGAGTGCGGTGATATGCTCTTGCAACAGAATATTTTCATGAGTGAGATACTTGTTTTGCACACGGACTATTTCAATGATCTTGACAGCTTCAATTTCAGTAGGGGTAAGATGATTGTAGTAATGTTGAAGGATGTCTTCTTCTTCTTCTGCTGCTGCCGGAACTTGATCTTTCGCGGCCTTCTTGATCTTATCACTCTCATTGATTTCCCCGTGTTCCTCTCTCTTCATCTCTGTCTTCATTAGCCAAGCATCGTCGCTCGCGTCATTGGAGGAGGGGGACGACATGATGCCTAGCCTGGAAAACTCTGGCAGAAAATAGCTCGAAACAAAAACATGAGATATTGTCGTGGTACGGTGGTCAAAACCCTCGTGAGATTATATAATGAATTATTACCGACCAAAAGAAGTATCATGCAAGAAAACGGAGTTCGAAGGGCACAAGAGGTGGCCACAAGGAGGGGGGCTCCCACGGGATAGGGTGCGCCCTCCACCCTTGTGGTGGCCTCGTGTCTCTTTCGGACTAATTTAATTTTCCTAATTTTTTAAATATATCAAAATGGAGAAAAATTTCTACTGGAAACGTTTTGGAGTCGGTTTACTTACTGTAACACATACCTATTCCTTTTCGGAGTCTGAAATGTTATGGAAAGTGTCCCTTATGTACTCCTCCGGTGTTACGGTATTAATTATATTGGTCTCAACATTTATGGGAGTACTTGAGGTATAGTGTTTGATTCTTTGACCGTTTACCACCTTCAGATTTGTGCCTTTGGCGTTGTTGATTTTGATGGCACCGGATCAATAGACCTCCTCGATAATGTAAGGACCTTCCCATTTAGAGAGAAGCTTTCCTGCAAAAAATCTTAAACGAGAGTTGTATAGCAAAACTTGATCACCTACATTAAACTCACGCTTTTGTATCCTTTTGTCATGCCATCTTTTAACTTTTTATTTAAACAACTTGGCATTCTCATAGGCTTGGGTTCTCCATTCATCAAGCAAGCTAATGTCAAATAACCTCTTCTCACCGGCAAGTTTGAAATCATAGTTGAGCTCTTTAATAGCCCAATATGCTTTATGTTCTAGTTCAAGAGGTAAGTGACATGCTTTTCCATAAACCATTTTATACGGAGACATACCCATAGGATTCTTATAAGCAGTTCTATAAGCCCATAATGCGTCATCCAGTTTCTTAGACCAATTATTTCTAGATCTATTAATAGTCTTTTGCAAAATTAATTTAATCTCTCTATTGTTCAATTCTACTTGACCACTAGACTGATGATGATATGGAGATGCAATTATATGGTTGACATCATATTTAGCAAGCATTTTACGGAAAGCACCATGAATAAAATGTGAACCACCATCGGTCATTAAATATCTAAGGACCCCAAACCTCAGAAAAATAACTTCTTTAAGCATCTTAATAGAAGTGTTATGATCAGCACTACTAGTTGGAATAACTTCTACCCACTTAGTAACGTAATCAACAACAACTAAAATATGTGTATACCCATTAGAGGAAGGAAAAGGTCCCATATAATCAAAGCCCCAAACATCAAATGGTTCAATAACAAGTGAATAATTCATAGGCATTTCCTGACGTCTACTAATATTACCAATCCTTTGGCATTCATCACAAGACAAGAGAAACTTACGAGCATCCTTGAAGAGAGTGGGCCAATAGAAACCCGATTGCAATACCTTGTGTGCAATTCTATCTCCAGCATGGTGTCCTCCGTAAGCTTCGGAGTGGCACTTGCATAGGATCTGTTCCTGTTCATGCTCAGGTACACAATGTCTAATAGCACCATCTACTCCTTCTTTATAAAGGTGTGGGTCATCCCAAAAGTAATGTCTTAAATGATAGAAAAATCTTCTCTTTTGCTGGTATGTGAAGCTAGGTGGTATTAATTTAGCAACAATGTAATTAGCATAATCAGCACACCATGGAGTATTACGAGAATCATTTATGACAGCTAATTGTTCATCAGGAAAGCAATCATCAATAGGTAGTGGGTCATCAAGAACATTTGCTAACCTAGACAAGTTGTCTGCAATGGGGTTCTCAGCTCCCTTTCTATCAATAATATGCAAATCAAATTCTTGTAGCAAGAGAACCCATCTAATTAGTCTAGGTTTAGCATCTTTCTTTTCCATAAGATATTTAATAGCAGGATGATCAATGTGAACAGTTACTTTGGAATCAACAATATAAGATCTGAACTTATCACAAGCAAATACAACTGCTATTTTGTTCAGTAGTAGCATAATTTCTCCGGGCACTGATAACCCACAAGAATAGGGAGTCACAATAGTTTTCGAGGGTAGAGTATTCAACCCAAATTTATTGATTCGACACAAGGGGAGCCAAAGAATATTCTCAAGTATTAGCAGCTGAGTTGTCAATTCGAAGACGTAAAATCTGCAGCAAAAGTATTTAGTAGCAAACTAGTATGGAAGTAATGGTAACAGTGGCAAAAGTAATAACAGTAGTTTTGTAGCAATCGTAGTAGTGGCAACGGAAAAGTAACGAAGCAAAGATCAATATGAAACGAACTCGTAGGCAATGGATCAATGACGGATAATTATGTTGGATGGCATTCATCATGCAACGGTTATAACATAGGGTGACACAGAACTAGCTCCAATTCATCAATGTAATGTAGGCATGTATTCCAAATATAGTCATACGTGCTTATGGAAAAAAACTTGCATGACATCTTTTGTCCTACCCTCCCGTGGCAGCGGGGTCCTATTGGAAACTATGGGATATTAAGGCCTCCTTTTAATAGAGTACCGGACCAAAGCATTAGCACTTAGTGAATCAAATCAAACTACGGTCATCACCGGGAGTGGCCCCACTATTATCACTCCGGGTTTGCCAGATCATAACATGTAGTAGGTGACTACTGACTTGCAAGATAGGATCAAGAACACAAATATATTCATGAAAACATAATAGGTTCATATTTGAAATCATGGCACTCAGGCCCTAGTGACAAGCATTAAGCATAGCAAAGTCATAGCAACATCAATCTTAGAACATAGTGGATACTAGGGATCAAACCCTAACAAAACTAACTCGATTACATGGTAAATCTCATCCAACCCATCACGGTCCAGCAAGCCTACAATGGAATTACTCACGCACGGCGGTGAGCATCATGAAATTGGTGATGGAGGATGGTTGATGATGATGATGGCAATGGATTCCCCTCTTCGAAGCCCCGAACAGACTCCAAATCTGCCCTCCCGAGGAAGAACAGGGCTTGGCGGCGGCTCCGTATCATAAAACGCGATGGATCCTTCTCTCTGATTTTTTTCTCCCCGAACGTGAATATATGGAGTTGGAGTTGAGGTCGGTGGAGGTCCAGGCGGCCCACAAGGTCGGGAGGTGCGCCCCCACCCTTGTGGCCAGGGTGTGGGCCCCCTTCACTTGATTCTTTCGCCAATATTTTTTATTAATTCCAAAACTTGTCTCCGTGAAGTTTCAGGTCATTTCGAGAACTTTTTATCCTGCACAAAAATAACACCATGGCAATTCTGCTGAAAACAACGTCAGTCCGGGTTAGTTCCATTCAAATCATGCAAGTTAGAGTCCAAAACAAGGGCAAAAGAGTTTGGAGAAGTAGATACGATGGAGACGTATCAGGCACTGTCTAGAGTTTTATTAGCATAATAGATAACATTCAGGTTCTTATCAACTCTTTGTCCTAGAACAGCACCAACAACATAATCACTAGCATCACACATAATTTAAAAGGGTAAGTTCCAATCAGGCGGCTGAACAATAGGAGCAAAAATCAAGGCTTTCTTAAGTATTTCAAATGCTTCTACACAATCGTCATCAAAAACAAAAGGAACATCTTTTTGTAAGAGATTGGTGAGGGGCCTAGAAATTTTAGAGAAGCCTTTAATAAACCTCCTATAGAAACCAGCATGACCAAGGAAGCTTCTTATACCTTTGATATCTTTAGGACACGACATCTTTTCAATAACATCTACTTTAGCTTTATCAACTTCAATACCTCTTTCAAAAAATTGATGCCCCAGGAAAATACCTTCATTAACCATAAAGTGGCACTTCTCCCAATTCAAGATAAGATTAGTTTCTTCACATCTCTGCAAAACTCGATCAAGGTTGCTTAAGCAATCATCGAAATAAGTTCCGTAAATGATGAAATCATCTATGAAAACCTCAACAATCTTTTCACAAAAATCAGAGAATATAGCAATCATACATCTTTGAAAGGTAGCATGTGCATTACATAAACCAAAAGGCATACGTCTATAAGCAAAGGTACCAAAAGGGCAAGTAAAAGTGGTTTTCTCTTGATCATCTTTTGACACTGGTATTTGAGAGAAACCATAATAACCATCTAGAAAGCAAAAATGAATATGTTTGGATAGTCTTTCCAGCATTTGATCGATAAAAGGTAGAGGGTAATGATCTTTTCTAGTAGCTTTATTCAATTTGCGAAAATCAATTACCATTCTATAACCTGTAACAATTCTTTGTGGAATCAATTCATTCTTATCATTAGGAACAACAGTAATACCTCCCTTCTTAGGGACACAATGAACATGGCTTACCCATTGACTATCGGCAATAGGATAAATTATACCTGCCTACAGAAGCTTTAGTATTGCATTTCTTACCACTTCTTTCATCTTAGGATTTAACAGTCGTTGATGATCAACAACTGGTCTAGCATCTTTCTCCGATTTTATTTAGTGCTGATGTGCCACCCCCGATTTGACCGTACACTAATCATGCACGCAAATGTGTACGATCAAGATCAGGGACTCACGGGAAGATATCACAACACAACTCTACAACATAAATAAGTCATACAACCATCATAATACAAGCCAGGGGCCTCGAGGGCTCGAATACAAGTGCTCGATCATAGACGAGTCAGCGGAACCAACAATATCTGAGTACAGACATAAGTTAAACAAGTTTGCCTTAAGAAGGCTAGCACAAACTGGGATACAGATCGAACAGGCAAGGCCTCCTGCCTGGGACCTCCTAACTACTCCTCGAAGCCGAACTCCATGTTGAATCATCCTCGGGATCTCTAGCTCCTGGACTCCAGCATCTGGTTGCGACAACCAGGTATAGAAAGGGGAAAAGAGGGAGAAAAGTAACCGTGAGTACTCATCCAAAGTACTCGCAAGCAAGGAGATTCACTACATATGCATGGGTATATGTGTAAAGGACCATATCGGTGCACTGAACTGCAGAATGCCAGAATAAGAGGGGGATAGCTAATCCTGTCGAAGACTATGCTTCTGGCCACCTCCATATTGCAGCATGTAGAAGAGAGTAGATGGTAAGTTCACCAAGTAGCATCGCATAGCATAATCCTACCCGGCGATCCCCTCCTCGTCGCCCTGTTAGAGAGCGATCACCGGGTTGTATCTGGCACTTGGAAGGGTGTGTTTTATTAAGTATCCAGTTCTAGTTGTCATAAGGTCAAGGTACAACTCCGGGTCGTCCTTTTACCGAGGGACACGGCTATTCGAATAGATAAACTTCCCTGCAGGGGTGCACCACATAACCCAACACGCTCGATCCCATTTGGCCGGACACACTTTCTGGGTCATGCCCGGCCTCGGAAGATCAACACGTCGCAGCCCCACCTAGGCTCAACAGAGAGGTCAACACGCCGGTCTAAATCCTATGCGCGCAGGGGTCTGGGCCCATCGCCCATTGCACACCTGCACGTTGCGTACGCGGCCGGAAGCAGACCTAGCCCTAGCAGGCGTTCCAGTCCAATCCGGCGCGCGCCACTCCGTCGCTGACGTCAAGAAGAGCTTCGGCTGATACCACGACGTCGAGTGCCCATAACTGTTCCCGCGTAGTTGGTTAGTGCGTATAGACCAAATGGCCAGACTCAGATCAAATACCAAGATCTCGTTAAGCGTGTTAAGTATCCGCGAACGCCGACCAGGGCCAGGCCCACCTCTCTCCTAGGTGGTCTCAACCTGCCCTGTCGCTCCGCCACAAAGTAACAGTCGGGGGCCGTCAGGAACCCAGGCCCACCTCTACCGGGATGGAGCCACCTGTCCTTTCAGCCCCCTCATCAGAATCACTTGCGGGTACTCAACGAGCCGACCCGACTTTAGTCACCACATGTGTCATGTATATAAAGTATATAGTATATACCCGTGATCACCTCCCGCAGTGATCACGGCCCAGTAGTAGCATGGCAGACGGACAAGAATGTAGGGCCACTGATGGAATAAACTAGCATCCTATTCTAAGCAGTAGGATAGCAGGTAAGGGTAACAACTGTAGCAACAATGAGAGGCTATGCAACAGAATAGGGTTAACCGAAATCAGTAACATGCTACACTACTCTAATGCAAGCAGTATAGAGAACAATAGGCGATATCTGGTGATCAAGGGGGGGCTTGCCTAGTTGCTCTGGCAAGTAGGAGGGGTCGTCAACTCCGTAGTCGAACTGGGCAGCAGCAGCAGCGTCGGTCTCGTAGTCTACCGGAGAGAAGAGGGGGAAGAAATAGTAAATACAATGCAAGAATAAGCATGACGATGCGTGACATGACAATGAGCGGTACTAGGTGTGCCCTAACGCGGCAGTAGGTGGTACCGGCGAAGGGGGGGAACAACCGGGAAAGTATTCCCGATGTTTCGCATTTTCGGACAGATGAAACAGAGGGGGAAAGTTGCGACTTCGATATCTTAGGGATGTGTGGCGGACGAACGGGCTGCGTATCCGGATTCGTCTCGTCGTTCTGAGCAACTTTCATGTAGAAAGTATTTTCATCCGAGATACGGATTATTTTATATGATTTTCTAAAGATTTAAACATTTTAGGATTTATTTAATCATTTTAAATCAACATTATCCAGAATAGTAAAAGATGACGTCAACATGACATCATGCTGACGTTAGCAGTCAACTGTGCAGTTGACTGGGTCAACTACGTGTGGGTCCCGCATGTCATACACTACTTAGTTTAATTAGGGTTTAGCTAATTAATTACTGTTTAATTAAATTAACTAATTAATTAGATTAATTTAAATAGGATTAATTAACTTAATTAATTTAGTTAATTAATTAATTAAATTTATTTTTATTATTTATTATTTTTCTTTTTTTTGTTCTAGGGGTGGGGCCCCCGTGTCATAGGCCCCAGGGGCCTTAGCGGGTCGGGCGCGGTTCTCGGGCAGCGGGTGATGCTGGGCGTCGGGCACCAGCCCGCCCGGCAGGCCACGGCGGGGCTTGCGCGCGCGGTCGCTCACGGAGGAGCGCCGGCGAGCACGCAGGGGAGCAAGAGGTGGAGGCGGCAGGAGCACGGCCACGGGCAGCCGCGGGCGCAGCCAGGGCATGCCCTGGGTGCGGCGAGCGGAGACAGGGCGCACGGGGGGAGGTCGCGGTGAGCGAGACGCAGGGGCGGGGTGAGCACGGGCCGGAGGCGCGGACGCTGGCAGCGGCGCGTACGCAGGCGGCGACGGTCAGAGGCAGAGGCCGTGGCGGAGTGCGAGCTCGGGCGCGGGACAGGCGGCGTGCAATAGAGAGGGGGAGAAGGGGAGGCGCTCACGGACGGTGTAGGGGAACGGCAGCGGGTTTGGGGAGGAGCCGGGGACGACGTGGGCGGCATGGAGGCAGACCGGTAGGGAGGCGACGCCGGCGAGGTAGCGGGCGATCCGATGGCGGCGGCGTCGAGCGGCGACGGGGTGGGGGCGCCGAGCGCTGGGCGCCAGTCGGGAGGAGGTGAGGACGGGGACGAATCGGTCCCGTGGGGAGGCAGTCCAGCGAGGGCGGGTCCGAGCGGCGCCGCGGGGTGACAGCAACAAGGTGGCCGTGGCGGCGGCCGGCAGGGTTCGTCGAGGGGTCGGGGCGACGTGGGGTTCCTTCCCCCCGATCCCGATCTGGATCAGGGATGGGGGAGAGTGACGAGAGAGTGGGGGTGGGGATCGTGTGGGGGGGAGTGGTGCGCTAGGAGTTAGGGTTTCGGGGTAGTGGGGGGGTTAGGTAGGCCCTAGGATGGGCCAGCCTGGTTGGCCCGATGGCCAGCTGGGCCGAGGCCTAGTGGGGGGGTCCTCCTCTTTTATTTCTGTTTTCTGATTTGTTCTTTTCTTTTTAGTTATTATTCCTTTCCATTTATTTTTAGTTTCCTCTTAGTTTCTGTTTTATAAAAATTATCACTAGTACCTAAACTTGCATTTATAATTATACTACTGCCGTAGTAATTATTAACCCAAAACAAAATAGTTTAATATTTAATAAAATCCAACATGTATTTATTTAATTGTTTTAACTACTGTTTTAATTACCTAAGTGCATTTAAACCTTTTATAACAATGTGGTTTCTCCACCATTACTACTTATGCATTATTTGACTCACTCCGAACATTTTAGTTTTAATATTTGAAATTTTTTATTGTTTGCTTGGTTTTTTTGTAATTTGAATTCGAATCGGTTTTGAACTAACGCGGTATTAACAACAGTAATCGAGGTGACGTGGCATCATTAGCAGAGGGTTACTGTAGCTTAATTATCCGGGCGTCACAATTCTCCTCCACTACAAGAAATCTCGTCCCGAGATTTAAGAGGGGAGTACGGGGGAAAGTTCTGGTTACGGAATTCTAACGAATCTTCTCGGTCCTGGTTGCTCTTCTCGAAGAAGTTGATCCGTTACGTTGATGTCTTCATTTTTCCTGCTCAAGGTCATCATGATGAAGCTGGCATCCTTTCTTCGAGAACTCCATCGTACTTACGAAGGACAAGGGGTAACTTCGGAATAACAAACCTCTGAATGGTTGACTATCTGGTTGATAACATCGGGGAAGGTGGCGGAAAGTAACTCTCGAATGGAAATTTAAGACAATATCGAGAGCAAAGTAAGGAGGTATCGTGGGGAAGTTTCGAGCGGGCAGGCAATCGTTCGATGCTTGAAGGGTTCAGAGCAACGGGAATAAGTATTGTGTCTGATACCAAAATTGATGATGTCACGAAAGGTGGCACGTGAATTACATACGAAGCCAAGCGTGAGGAATAACCTTGGGAACAGGGGTGTACAAGAGAGTCAGGTTTCGATCCTATGGAACTGTGGGTTATGGGCCCACCATGTGGGTTTTTTTATAGGAGCAGTGACATCTTGCACGGTCATGATAGCAAGGCATGTCAGAGAGTACCCTGTCAGTTATGTCGGCAACACGTTGGTACCAAGGGCGAGGGACGAAGAGAACCATTTTCCTGCTCGTTGAAACGAGGCGGACCAATAGGCAAAGTTCTCATCCATCGGTGGCTACCGAAATGTCTCAACAAAAGTAACATGGTCTACTGAGAGAGTGGTACAACGAGGTGCTCAACTAAGCAGGGAATTATCTCTGCTCAGCTAAGTCAGATTACAAGAAAGGTTAAACAAAACAATGGAAAGGAAAATATGATTATCAGAGTAAACAGAACAATGGAAAGGAAAATGTGTTTAAACACATATTTCAAGGGTATATCCTTCCCAAGGACAAGCAGAGCATGATATCCATGACAGGATATAATGTAGAAAACCCTTTAGGTAAGGGGAGAGAAATTTCATGACATTACCCATACAACGGTGTTTGGATAATTGAGCAGGAAACAAATAGCTTTGGGCTTCAAATGTTCCTGTTGAAAATCGGAGTACCATAGACATGCTTCGAGATAGTATTGACATGATCTTCAGGCAAAGGACAGACTCTAGATACACAAAGGACTTATTAGGAACAACTTATAGAATAAGTCTTACAATTTCCTCATGGAAGAATGGTTAACCTTGCTAAAGAGGAAACTATAATAATAGGTCCTCCGGCCAGGTGTGCTAGGCATGACATAACCTTACCGGGTCATATAAAGACCAACATTATAACTCTTGGAAATATGTTCCAACCATCACATCTGACCGAGATTTAGATCTGATTGGTGTCACGATACCTCAGACTTAGGATGCCTGAGAAGAAAAGGTGCGGCACAATTTGACGAGATGACATTGTAAGATTCTCGGGAAATGAACTATGGAAGCGAGTTCCGAAACAAGAGTCCATCAGTATACCAACGAGAGGATGAGGAGGTGGCTGATTGACTCAGCGACAATCCATTGAGATTTCCAAAAGATGGATTTCCACAACTATGTGACCAAGGAGATAACATTAGCTAGATCGAATGACTTAATGATATATGCTCGAGGAAAACATACATAGTTAAACATTGGTTGAAATGTGCACCCGAAATATGGGCTAGGTAGCACGATCAATGTTTGAATGATGATTCATTAAGCCATAGACGTAGAATGAAACTATAGACCAATAACTTCAAAGCAATAGGGTTGCTAGAAGTTTAGAATTTACACATCACGGACCATTTATCGGTATTTTGTTTAGAAACAACACGGGACCAAGGAATGAATGGATATGGCAAGAAGTATCACATGTATCAAGAATTCTTAAGAGGTTGTGTAATGCTCACGACATTCTTGACATCAAAGATGGTAATACTCCACGGTAGAACATACATAAGTTGGATAGCAGGGAAATCAAGATACAACACAAAATATGAACAAGTTTGTGTTGGGGAGAGGTAAGAATGTTGTCGATGATAACACAATTCATCGAGGGGCAAGGATGGTATTTCTCATCCTGAATTTCGACACACAACTTGGAAGAAGTCAAATTGTTGACAATGATCTCGACAAATTTGTCAAGAGGTTTTCAAGAAGATGTAATTGTTCGACGATGACATCAAGTCAAAGGAATGATGAAAGCGAAAGGTTATTGGATCCACGGTTAGGACACAAACTCGAAATCAAGTTTGCTGTTCAAGGAGAAGTGATATGACGAGGAAGATCGATTGTAAGATTAGCTCACTGTCGCAATTTGTGCTCCGGGAAGAAGGACCCGGTAGCACAGTTAAAATTTAGCACGATAATGATATAGCCAATCAAGCTAGGAGTGACGTGATCGAGTACAAACTCGCAAGTAAAGAAGATTACTAAGAGTTGTTTAATCGCGACGCGAACTCGATTCAGTTATCGATGTCCTTGAGTGTTTAATAACTCGAAGCCCGTGAAAAACTGTAATAAGTGAGAAAGTAGTACTTGATGAAGAACTCATAAGAAGTTATGCAGTTCCGTGATAATCTCGAGATACCAGGGGGGTAATACTCGACGACAAACCAAAGTAGAGGTTGGACTGGGGTATTGCTCTGCAGAAGACCAGTGCTTAACTTGTACGAGAAATGGTATTTAAAGGAGAACATGGTCGGAACCACGATTGCAAAAGGCCAGATCCCAGATATAAGATGAACTTATACCAAGGGAATAATTAATTTAAGAGAAGCTTTTAATGATAAGATCTACATCGTGTCCATGGGCATGAACACAAAGTTCAAGGTCGACTCCCACTTCTCCAATGCATAAACTTTCATTCACTTCTCGCATTCGATGAAGTTGTATGGTAGAAAATTATTTGGTAAAATACCAGAAGGGTATGGCTTGTGAAAACCTTCGGGCTCATACGGATTTTAGGGAAGGTATAGGTTCAATCCATCGGGGCATCTTAGAAACATATACCTCAAACTTCAAGAGTAAAATCACCAGCTCAAAAGTAGAGTATGGTTATCAAGCAGAGGATACAAATTACCAAAGGCATTATATATCCATGGAAATGATCACAAGGTTATTGAATATGAAGGACACTGTCAGATAATAACCCAACAAGGGGTCTTGTGGTCTACAACGGAGCTGATGCGAGTATTGGTACTCTATCAGAGGAAGAAGGAACGAAAAGGCATCGGACTATAAAAACAACTGAGTAATTCAAAGCTCAAATGCAAAGGAATTATCATTTCCAAAGCAAGGGATCAGAAGCCAATGGTCTGATTAAGAATGGATAAGTTGAACAGACTTAGGGGTACAATCGATGGCAATTTGATTGGTCGAGATCCAGCTCATCTTTAAAATGATGTCTGAGCCGGAAGGATGAATTCTAGGATTTGATTGAGGATCGCGAGCATTCGTGACATTTTGAATCAGCGGACTCAAAATGATAATGACAAGGGATGCCAATAAGATTACGAGACTTATGGGATTAACCATAATGCAGGCAAGCAAGAATTTCAAGAGCAATAGGCTGCTGAGGATTTTCGAAAGATAGAATGATATTTCGAAGACTTTGTGAAACATACGGACAACTAGGGATGGGCGGATACTCAGGAAGTGCGAGGAATTATCCATAGGGGTATTCATGTGGCAAAGAACTGCAAAGCAGTAGGCACAAGATATTCTCGGGTCAATAGAGAGAATTTCGGGGTATCTTGTAATAACAAGATCAGCTGGGAATAAAAGCAAGAACGACAGGTGTAAGCATTTATCCATAAGGATATTTCGGTGGTAGGGAATTGCAAAAGCAACGGGCACAAGGTCTCGAGAGAATATCGGAGAGTATCTTCAAAATCTTCTGGTGCAGCCGGCGATCATCTAGACTAAAGGGGCTCTCCGGGAGAAAGTATTTTCGACAACCTAAAGTTAGATTTTAGTAAATTAATTAAACCTGAATAGGAGAGAGATCAGAGTCCCAGAGCAAAGATCGAGGAGTAAAAGATCCTAATACCACCCAAATGGCGACGTAGGCCCATGGTCCGCACAACCATGTTAGTAAAACAATTTTCATCGACTAGACTCAACTTCGGCCAAGGAGTTGGAAAGGGGGATTCCTACAGGCAGTTGGCTCTGATAACAACTTGTGACGCCCCCGATTTGACCGTACACTAATCATGCGCGCAAATGTGTACGATCAAGATCAGGGACTCACGGGAAGATATCACAACACAACTCTACAACATAAATAAGTCATACAACCATCATAATACAAGCCAGGGGCCTCGAGGGCTCGAATACAAGTGCTCGATCATAGACGAGTCAGCGGAACCAACAATATCTGAGTACAGACATAAGTTAAACAAGTTTGCCTTAAGAAGGCTTGCACAAACTGGGATACAGATCGAACGAGGCGCAGGCCTCCTGCCTGGGATCCTCCTAACTACTCCTGGTTGTCGTCAGCGGGCTACACGTAGTAGTAGGCACCTCCAGTGTCGTAGGAGTCGTCGTCGACGGTGGCGTCTGGCTCCTGGACTCCAGCATCTGGTTGCGACAACCAGGTAGAAAGGAAAGGGGGAAAAGAGGGAGAGAGGCAACCATGAGTACTCATCCAAAGTACTCGCAAGCAAGGAGCTACACTACATATGCATGGGTATATGTGTAAAGGGCCATATCAGTGGACTGAACTGCAGAATGCCAGAATAAGAGGGGGATAGCTAGTCCTGTCGAAAACTACGCTTCTGGCCATCTGCATATTGCAGCATGTAGAAGAGAGTAGATTGAAGTCCTCCAAGTAGCATCGCATAGCATAATCCTACCCAGCGATCCCCTCCTTGTCGCCCTGTTAGAGAGCGATCACCGGGTTGTATCTGGCACTTGGAAGAGTGTGTTTTATTAAGTATCCGGTTCTAGTTGGCATAAGGTCAAGGTACAACTTCGGGTCGTCCTTTTACCGAGGGACACGGCTATTCGAATAGATAAACTTTCCTGCAGGGGTGCACCACATAACCCAACACGCTCGATCCCATTTGGCCGGACACACTTTTCCGGGTCATGCCCGGCCGCGGAAGATCAACACGCCGCAGCCCCACCTAGGCTCAACAGAGAGGTCAACACGCCGGTCTAAATCCTATGCGCGCAGGGGTCTGGGCCCATCGCCCATTGCACGCCTGCACGTTGCTTGCACGGCTGGAAGCAGACCTAGCCTAGCAGGCGTTCCAGTCCACTCCGGCGCGCGCCGCTCCGTCGCTGACGTCAAGAAGAGCTTCGGCTGATACCACGACGTCGAGTGCCCATAACTGTTCCCGCGTAGTTGGTTAGTGCGTATAGACCAAATGGCCAGACTCAGATCAAATACCAAGATCTCGTTAAGCATGTTAAGTATCCGCAAACGCCGACCAGGGCCAGGCCCACCTCTCTCCTAGGTGGTCTCAACCTGCCCTGTCGCTCCGCCACAAAGTAACAGTCGGGGGCCGTCAGGAACCCAGGCCCACCTCTACCGGGATGGAGCCACCTGTCCTTTCAGCCCCCTCATCAGAATCACTTGCGGGTACTCAACGAGCCGACCCGACTTTAGTCACCACATGTGTCATGTATATAAAGTATATAGTATATACCCGTGATCACCTCCCGAAGTGATCACGGCCCAGTAGTATAGCATGGCAGACGGACAAGAGTGTAGGGCCACTGATGGAAACACTAGCATCCTATACTAAGCAGTAGGATAGCAGGTAAGGGTAACAACTGTAGCAACAATGACAGGCTATGCAACAGAATAGGATTAACCGAAAGCAGTAACATGCTACACTACTCTAATGCAAGCAGTATAGAGAAGAATAGGCGATATCTGGTGATCAAGGGGGGGGGCTTGCCTGGTTGCTCTGGCAAGTAGGAGGGGTCGTCAACTCCGTAGTCGAACTAGGCAGCAGCAGTGTCGGTCTCGTAGTCTACCGGAGAGAAGAGGGGGAAGAAACAGTAAATACAATGCAAACATAAGCATGACGATGCGTGACATGACAATGAGCGGTACTAGGTGTGCCCTAACGCGGCAGTAGGTGGTACCGGCGAAGGGGGGGAACAACCGGGAAAGTATTCCCGATGTTTCGCATTTTCGGACAGATGAAACGGAGGGGGAAAGTTGCGACTTCGATATGTTAGGGATGTGTGGCGGACGAACGGGCTGCGTATCCGGATTCGTCTCGTCGTTCTGAGCAACTTTCATGTAGAAAGTATTTTCATCCGAGATACGGATTATTTTATATGATTTTCTAAAGATTTAAACATTTTAGGATTTATTTAATCATTTTAAATCAACATTATCCAGAATAGTAAAAGATGACGTCAACATGACATCATGCTGACGTTAGCAGTCAACTGTGCAGTTGACTGGGTCAACTACGTGTGGGTCCCGCATGTCATACACTACTTAGTTTAATTAGGGTTTAGCTAATTAATTACTGTTTAATTAAATTAACTAATTAATTAGATTAATTTAAACAGGATTAATTAACTTAATTAATTTAGTTAATTAATTAATTATTAATTTATTTATTTTTTTTTTTTCTTTTTTGTTCTAGGGGTGGGGCCCACGTGTCATAGGCCCCAGGGGCCTTAGCGGGTCGGGCTTGGTTCTCGGGCAGCGGGTGATGCTGGGCGTCGGGCACCAGCCCGCCCGGCAAGGCCACGGCGGGGCTTGCGCGCGACGGTCGCTCACGGAGGAGCGTCGGCGAGCACGCAGGGGAGCAAGAGGTGGAGGCGGCAGGAGCACGGCCACGGGCAGCCGCGGGCGCAGCCAGGGCATGCCCTGTGTGCGGCGAGCGGAGACAGGGCGCACGGGGGGAGGTCGCGGTGAGCGAGACGCAGGGGCGGGGTGAGCATGGGCCGGAGGCGTGGACGCTGGCAGGGGAGCGTACGCAGGCGGCGACCGGTCAGAGGCAGAGGCCGTGGCGGAGTGCGAGCTCGGGCGCGGGACAGGCGGCGTGCAATAGAGAGGGGGAGAAGGGGAGGCGCTCATGGCGGTGTAGGGGAACGGCAGCGGTTTGGGGAGGAGCCGGGGACGACGTGGGCGGCATGGAGGCAGACCGGTGGGGAGGCGACGCCGGCGAGGTAGCGGGCGATCCGATGGCGGCGGCGTCGAGCGGCGACGGGGTGGGGGCGCCGAGCGCTGGGCGCCAGTCGGGAGGAGGTGAGGACGGGGACGAATCGGTCCCGCGGGGAGGCGGTCCAGCGAGGGCGGGTCCGAGCGGCGCCGCGGGGTGACGACGACAAGGTGGCCATGGCGGCGGCCGGCATGGTTCGTCGAGGGGTCGGGGCGACGTGGGGTTCCTTCCCCCCGATCCCGATCTGGATCGGGGATGGGGGAGAGAGACGAGAGAGTGGGGTGGGGATCGTGCGGGGGGGAGTGGTGCGCTAGGAGTTAGGGTTTCGGGGTAGTGGGGGGTTAGGTAGGCCCTAGGATGGGCCAGCCTGGTTGGCCCGATGGCCAGCTGGGCCGAGGCCTAGTGGGGGGGTCCTCCTCTTTTATTTCTGTTTTCTGATTTGTTCTTTTCTTTTTAGTTATTATTCCTTCCCATTTATTTTTAGTTTCCTCTTAGTTTCTGTTTTATAAAAATTATCACTAGTACCTAACTTGCATTTATAATTATACTACTGCCATAGTAATTATTAACCCAAAACAAAATAGTTTAATATTTAATAAAATCCAACATGTATTTATTTAATTGTTTTAACTACTGTTTTAATTACCTAAGTGCATTTAAACCTTTTATAACAATGTGGTTTCTCCACCATTACTACTTATGCATTATTTGACTCACTCCGAACATTTTAGTTTTAATATTTGAAAACTTTTATTGTTTGCTTGGTTTTTTTGTAATTTGAATTCGAATCGGTTTTGAACTAACGCGATATTAACAACAGTAATCGAGGTGACGTGGCATCATTAGCAGAGGGTTACTGTAGCTTAATTATCCGGGCGTCACAGCTGACATAGAGTGGGACTAATGCCCTTAAGATCATCAAGAGTATATCCAATAGCGGAGTGGTGCTTCTTCAGAGTTTTCAATAATTTCTTTTCTTCATGCTCTAAAAGGTTAGCACTAATAATAGTAGGATATATATTCTTTTCATCCGAAACAACGGGTACCGTCCAACTAACAACAATCCTGGCGGAGTTTTGTTTGCAATTATTTTGATTTGATTTGAGCATGGGACTGGGCATCCCAGTTACCAGCCATTTTCTCGTGAATGATGAGCAGAGTCCACTCATCGTGAGAATAACTCACCTAGCATGGAAGATACTGACAACCCTAGTTGGTACATGAGCGATTCGATCATACAAAATAGTTTATAATGTGAAGGTTTAGATTTTGGCACTTGCAAATTTACTTGGAATGGCAGGTAAATACCGCATATAGGAAGGTATGGTGGACTCATATGGAACAACTTTGGGGTTTATGGAAGTGGATGCACAAGCAGTATTCCCGCTTAGTACAAGTGAAGGCTAGAAAAAGACTGGGAAGCAACGAACTAGAGAGCGACAACAGTCATAAACATGCATTGAGATTAACCAACATTGAGTGCAAGCATGTGATAACCCACAACTATAGGGGATCAATTGTCGCCTCTTTTGATAAGTAAGAGTGTTGAACCCGACGAGGAGCTAAAGGTAGAACAAATATTCGCTCAAGTTCTATCGACCACCGATACAACTCTACGCACGCTTGACGTTCGCTTTACCTAGAACAAGTATGAAACTAGAAGTACTTTGTATGTGTTGTTGGATAGGTTTGCAAGAATATAAAGAGCACATAAATATAAACTAGGGGCTGTTTAGATAAAGAAGCAATAAAGTTAGTATAGCGAGTGTGGGAAAGTGGTGGTAGGAGTTGCGGAATTGTCCCTAAGCAATTGACTACTTTACTAGACCGATAGCAAGTTTTATGTGGGAGAGGCCACTGCTAGCATGTCATCCCTAACTTGGAATTCTATGCACTTATGATTGGAACTGTTAGCAAGCATCCGCAACTACTAACGTTCATTAAGGTAAAACCCAACCATAGCATTAAGATATATTGGTCCCCCTTCAATCCCGTATGCATCAAGTTCTATGCTAGGTTGAAGCTTCTGTCACTCTTGCCCTCCAATACATAGTCCTATCAACATACAACTAACCCTATGGTGTGATCCACGCGCGCGCTCATATGATGGGCACCAAAGGACAGCAACATAACCACAAGCAAATTAAACCAATCATAGCAATTCACCAATTATCGATAGGACAACGAAAATCTACTCAGACATCATAGGATGGCAACACATCATTGGATAATAATATGAAGCATAAAGCACCATGTTCAAGTAGAGGGTACAACAGGTTGCGGGAGAGTGGACAGTTGTAGATAGATGGGGGAAGGTGATGGAGATGTTGGTGAAGATGACGGAGGTGTTGGTGTAGATCACGGTGATGATGATGGCCCCGGCGGCGTTCCGGCGCCACCGGGAGAGAGGGGGAGAGAGCCCCCCTTCTTCTTCTTCCTTGACCTTCTCCCTAGATGGGAGAAGGGTTTCCCCTCTGGTCCATGGTCTCCATGGCATGGGAGGGGCGAGAGCCCCTCCGAGATTGGATCTGTCTCTCTGTCTCTCTCTGTTTCTGCCTTTCTCTGATTCTGGCCTTTCACCGTTTCTTATATTCCCAGAGATCCGTAACTCCGATTGGGCTGAAATTTTAACACGATCTCTATCCGGATATTAGCTTTCTTGCGGCGAAAGAACAGCACCAACCGCCTTACAGGGTGGCCACGAGGGCCTAGGGCGCGTCTAACCCCCTGGGGCGCCCCCCCCTGCCTGGTGGCCCCCTCGGGCATCGTCTCGCGCTGATTCTTCTTCCCAAAAATCATAAATATTCCAAAAAAATCTCCGTCAGTTTTTATCCCGTTTGGACTCTGTTTGATATGGGTTTTCTACGAAACAAAAAACATGCAACAAACAGGAACTGGCAATGGGCACTGGATCAATATGTTAGTCCCAAAAATAGTATAAAAAGTAGCCAAAAGTATATGAAAGTTGTATACTATTGGCATGGAACAATCAAAAATTATAGATACGACGGAGATGTATCAGCATCCCCAAGCTTAATTCCTGCTCGTCCTCGAGTAGGTAACTGATAAAAAAGATAATTTTTGATGTGGAATGCTACCTAGCATAATCTTGATCATATATATGATCATGGCATGAATATTAAGACACGAGTGATTCAAAGCAATAGTCTATCGCTTGACATAAAAACAATAATACTTCAAGCATACTAATAAAGCAATTATGTCTTATCAAAATAACATAGCCAAAGAAAGCTTATCCCTACAAAATCATATAGTTTGGCCATGCTTCATTTTCGTCACACAAAATGCTCCCATCATGCACAACCCTGGTTTCAGCCAAGCAATTGGTTCATACTTTTTAACGCGCTTCAGCCTTTTCAACCCTCACGCAATACATGAGCGTAAGCCATGGACATAGCACTATGGGTGGAGTAGAGTATGATGATGGAGGTTGTGTGGAGAAGACAAAAAGGGAGAAAGTCTCACATCGACGCGGCTAATCAACGGGCTATGGAGATGGCCATCAATTGATGTCAATGTGAGGAGTAGGGATTGCCATGCAACGGATGCACTAAGAGCTATAAGTGTATGAAAGCTCAAACTGGAAACTAAGTGGGTGTGCATCCAACTTGCGTGCTCATGAAGACCTCGGGCGTTTGAGGAAGCCCATCATCGGAATATACAAGCCAAGTTCTATAATGAAAATTCCCACTAGTATATGAAAATGATATCTCAAGAGACTTTCTCTATAACATGGTGCAACTCTGAAGCACAAGTGTGGTAAAAGGATAGTAACATTGCCCCTTCTCTCTTTTTCTCTTATTTTTTTAATTTTTTAATTTTCTTTTTTTGTGGGCTTCTTTGACCTCTTTTTTTCATTTGGGCTTCTTTGGCCTCTTTTATTTTTCATGAAGTCCGGAGTCTCATCCCGACTTGTGGGGGAATCATAGTCTCCATCATCCTTTCCTCACTGGGGCAATGCTCTAATAATGATGATCATCACACTTTTATTTACTTACAACTCAATATTACAACTCGATACTAGAAAAAAATATGACTATATGAATGCCACTGGCAGTGTACCAGGATGTGCAATGATCTAGCATAGCAAAGATATCAAAACGGACAAGCCATGAAAACATCATGCTAGCTGTCTTATGATCATGCAAAGCAATATGACAATGAATGCTCAAGTCATGTATATGATGATGATGGAAGTTGCATGGCAATATATCTCGGAATGGCTATGGAAATGCCGTAATAGGTAGGTATGGTCGCCGTTTTGAGGAAGATATAAGGAGGCTTATGTGTGATAGAGCATATCGTATCACGGGGTTTGGATGCACCGGCGAAGTTTGCACCAACTCTCAAGGTGAGAAAGGGGAATGCACGGTACTGTAGAGGCTAGCAAATTGTGGAAGGATAAGAGTGCGTATAATCCATGGACTCACATTAGTCATAATGAACTCATACACTTATTGATAAAGTTTATTAGCCCTCGAAGCAAAGTACTACTACGCATGCTCCTAGGGGAAGGGTTGGTAGGAGTTAACTATCGCGCGATCCCGACCTCCACTCATAAGGAAGGCAATCAAAGAACACCCCATGCTTCAAATTTGTCACACAACGGTTACCATACGTGCATGCTACGGGACTTGCAAACCTCAACACAAGTATTTCTCAATTTCAAAATTACTCCACTAGCACGATTCTAATATCACCACCTTTATATCGCAAAACTATTGCAAGGAATCAAACATATCATACTCAGTTATCTACAAGTTTTATGTAGGATTTTATGACTAACCATGTGAATGACCAATTCCTGTCATCTCTCTAAATACATATAAGTGAAGCAAGAGAGTTTAATTCTTTGTACAAAAGATATGCCCACGCTCTAACAAATATAAGTGAAGCAAAAGAGCATTCTATAAATGGTGATTTTCTATGTGAAGAGAAACAGGCAATCCAAACTTCAAATGATATAAGTGAAGCACATGAAGCATTCTATAAAGCCATACTCAAAAGATTTAAGTGAAGTGCAATGAGCATTCTATAAATCAACCAAGGACTATCTCATACCAGCATGGTTCATAATGGAAAACTGAAAACTAAATGCAAAAGACGCTCCAAGATTTGCACATATCGCATGAACGAAACGAATCCGAAAACATACCGATACTTGTTGAAGAAAGATGGGATGCCTTCCGGGGCATCCCGAAGCTTAGACACTTGAGTCTCCTTGAATATTTACTTGGGGTGCCTCGGGCATGCCCAAGATTGAGCTCTTGCCTCTCCTCCTTTTCCTCATATAGAGACCTCCTCGATCTTCGAACACTTCATCCACACAAAACTTCAACAGAAAACTCGGTAAGATCCGTTAGTATAATAAAGCAAATCACTACTCTAAGTACTGTTGCAAACAAATTCATATTTTGTTTTTGCATTATAGCTACTGTAATATAACTTTTCCATGGCTTAATCCACTGTTAGAAATTGATAGTTTCATCAAAACAAGCAAACTATGCATCAAAAACAGAATTTGTCTTAAACAGGGCAGTCTGTAGTAATCTGAACATTCACCATACTTCTGTAATGCAAACAATTCTGTAACAATTAGTAAAAATAAACAATTTGTATAGAAACACAGTGCAAAACATTTCAGAACTGTTTGACGCTCCAGTAAAAAATTTAAAATCGCGCACTACAGCCAAAGTTTCTGTCCTGCACCGCACAAACCAACAAGCATTGTAAACATTCTAAAGGCAAACCTTGGAACATTATTTTTATTTTTAAACTTTATAAAAGCACACAACAGAAATAAATGACTCTCTAAAACTTCCGGGTTGTCTCCCTGGCAGCGCTTTCTTTAAAGCCATTAAGCTAGGCATAAGGTGCTCAAGTAATGGATCCACCCGGATCCCAAGGTATATCAAAGCCAATTTTAATTAACAATGATTTGTGATCTAGTAGTGAGCACAAATTAACATATATCATGCAACAATGAAGTCTAAATCTCTTCCTATGCATCGGCATGTCATAAAAGGACAATTCATGCACACAAAGTAAAGGCCAATGCATAATATAAAAAGTTTCTTGCAATTTTATCGTATTGGAAACACAGAGAGGCGGAGATGTAGTTCCTCTCTCATAATAAATGCAAGTAGGAGCAGCAAGCACATGCATATTATATTTATCAAAATCATTATGTGTAATGGTAAAAGGCAACCCATCAATATAATCCTTAATAAGCACAAACTTCTCCGATATAGTGTAGTTGGGAGAATTAAAAAAGATAATAGGACTATCATGCGTGGGTGCAATAGAAACAATTTCATTCTTAACGTAAGGAACTATAGCAAGTTCATCTCCATAAGCATCATTCATATTGGTATCATGGCCACAAGCATAGCAAGCATCAAGTTCATGAAAAAGGGGTATTTCAAATGAATCAATGGGATCATAGCAATTATCATAGCATTCATCCTTCGGTAAGAACGAAGGGACATTAAACAATGTATGAGTTGGAGGGCTACTCTCATTAGAAGGTGCGCATGGGTAGCTAATCCGCTCTTCCTCCTTTTGTTCTTCGCTCTCCTCATCATCTTTTTCATCCAATGAGCTCACAGTTTCGGCAATTTCTTCTTCCATAGGTTCTTGCAAAATATTAATCTCTTCTTGTACAGCGGAGGAGTCCTCAATATATGGTTTAACATAGGCATTAGAAGCATAACTATCATAACAATATTTTAGTATGGCAAAAATTTCAGATTTGTAAAGAGTAGCATCATACTTTCCAATCAAAGAAGCAATTTCATAAGCACCCTTAAAAGCAACAAATTCTTCAATTTGTTGAACATCATAGTAATTATAAACACCCTTAGCATACGAACATACGATTCCATTATCACTAAACTCACATTGGTAGGGAAGGTGTTTCTTAGGGTCTTCAGAACAGCAAGTAAAATCATATATTTCACATAAATTCCAAGCATAGCATTGCAAACAATGAATTTGATCCAGTAAAAGTTTCCCTTTTTGAGATAAGCGGTGTCGCACATAACAAGCATGCTCATCTAAAGATTTGCCCTCAACTAAGCTAGTTGGGGTTTCAGCACGAGCACATAGGGATCGAAGCTGATCTAAGTAAAAAAGCTTCAGGAGTGTGATAGATTTTGAGTGGTTCTTCAAACATTGGTGTAGTAGGTCCAACTAATTTTCTGGTATTTTGCGTTTCCTACCTATAACTAAAGATAGAAAACAAGAGCACAAAATAAAAACTAGTTAGTGATAAAGCAAACAAGCACACACGAGAATATTAACCCCACGCTATAACTCCCCGGCAACGGCGCCAGAAAAAAGTCTTGATAACCCACAAGTATAAGGGATCAATTGTAACCTCTTTCGATAAGTAAGAGTGTCGAACCCAACGAGGAGCTAAAGGTAGAACAAATATTCCCTCAAGTTCTATCGACCACTGATAGAACTCTACGCACGCTTGACGTTCCCTTTACCTAGAACAAGTATGAAACTAGAAGTACTTTGTAGGTGTTGTTGGATAGGTTTGCAAGAATATAAAGAGCACGTAAATATAAACTAGGGGCTGTTTAGATAAAGAAGCAATAAAGTTAGTATAGCGAGTGTGGGAAAGTGGTGGTAGGAGTTGAGGAATTGTCCCTAAGCAATTGACTACTTTACTAGACCGATAGCAAGTTTTATGTGGGAGAGGCCACTGCTAGCATGTCATCCCTGACTTGGAATTCTATGCACTTATGGTTGGAACTATTAGCAAGCATCCGCAACTACTAATGTTCATTAAGGTAAAACCCAACCATATCATTAAGATATATTGGTCCCCCTTCAATCCCGTATGCATCAATTTCTATGCTAGGTTGAAGCTTCTGTCACTCTTTCCCTCCAATACATAGTCCTATCAACATACAACTAACCCTATGGTGTGATCCACCCGCGCGCTCATATGATGGGCACCAAAGGACAGCAACATAACCACAAGCAAATTAAACCAATCATAGCAATTCACCAATTACCGATAGGACAACGAAAATCTACTCAGACATCATAGGATGGCAACACATCATTGGATAATAATATGAAGCATAAAGGACCATGTTCAAGTAGAGGGTACAGCGGGTTGCGGGAGAGTGGACCGCTGTAGATAGATGGGGGAAGGTGATGGAGATGTTGGTGAAGATGACGGAGGTGTTGGTCTAGATCACGGTGATGATGATGGCCTCGGCGGCGTTCCGGCGCCACCGGGAGAGAGGGGGAGAGAGCCCCCCTTCTTCTTCTTCTTCTTCTTCTTATTCCTTGACCTTCTCCCTAGATGGGAGAAGGGTTTCCCCTCTGGTCCATGGTCTCCATGGTGTGGGAGGGGCTAGAGCCCCTCCGAGATTGGATCTGTCTCTCTGTCTCTCTCTGTTTCTGCGTTTCTCTGATTCTGGCCTTTCACCGTTTCTTATATTCCTGGAGATACATAACTCTGATTGGGCTGAAATTTTAACACGATCTCTATCTGGATATTAGCTTTCTCGCGGCAAAAGAAGCACACCAACCGCCTTATGGGGTGGCCACAAGGGCCCAGGGCGCTCCCCCTGCCTCGTGGCCCCCTCGGGCATCGTCTCGCATTGATTCTTCTTCCCAAAAATCATAAATATTCCAGAAAAAATCTCCGTTAGTTTTTATCCCGTTTGGACTCCGTTTGATATGGGTTTTCTGTGAAACAAAAAACATGCAACAAACAAGAACTGGCACTGGGCACTAGATCAATATGTTAGTCCCAAAAATAGTATAAAAAGTTGCCAAAAGTATATGAAAGTTGTATACTATTGGCATGGAACAATAAAAAATTATAGATACGACGGAGACGTATTAGCATGAGTAGGATATAAATCACCATGAACACAAATATCGTAGAGGCTATGTTGATTTTATTTCAACTACATGCGTGAACATGTGCCAAGTCGAGCCACTCGAATCATTCAAAGGAGGATACCATCCTATCATACTACATGACAACCATTTTAATTTCCATGTTGGCACGCAAGGTAAACCATTATAAACTCCTAGGTAATTAAGCATGGCATGAGTAACTAAAATCTCTAATTGTCATTGCAAACATGTTTCATTCATAATAAGCTGAATCAGGAACGATGAACTAATCATATTTACAAAAACAAGATAAGTTGAGTTTATACCCGCTTTTCCTCATCTCAATCATTTCATCATATTCGTTATTATTGCCTTTCACTTGCACGACCGAACGGTGTGGATAATAATAATAGTGCACGTGCATTGGACTAAGCTGGAATCTGCAAGCATTTGTTCAAAGGAGAAGACAAGGTAATATGGGCTCTTTTATTAGATCAACAATAATTCATATGAGAGCCACTCAACATTTTCATCGTGGTCTTCTCCTCTCGACCCCCAAAGAAAAGAAAATAATTTCAAAGAAACACACTGAAATATTTTTGGAGTTTTTGTTTTTTTGAAGAAAGTAAAACAAGAATGAGAAAAACTATTTACACGGGAAAGCTCCCAACAAGCAAAAGAAGAACGAGAAATCTTTTTGGGTTTTCTTTTAATATTACAACTAAGCATGCATAGAAGGTAAACAACTAAAACTAATTTTTGGTTTTTCTGAAGGTTTTTCAAACACACAAGAAGAGAGCGGAAAAATAATAATAAAACTAGCATGGATAATACAATGAAAGAGTATGAACACTGACAACTGAAATGAGTGTGTGAACATGAATGTAATGTCGGTGAGAAATACGTACCCCCCAAGCTTAGGCTTTTGGCCTAAGTTGTTGTATGGCCATGGCTGGCCTGGTGGATATCCAAAGTTGTAGTCGGGGTTGTACTGAGATGCAGCAGCTACTGCCTGAAGGGCTGCAGCATGGAGGCGAGCAGCCTCTGCTGTTCTCTCATACTTGTTTGCCTCCTCTCTAGTTATAAAGTATCTCCCGTTTCCATGAAAGTTAAAGAAAGCAGGAGCAGGAAGAGTAACATGGACGGCGCACCATCTATCAAAGATTAATTGGTACTGGAGGATCTATTCGTTCCTCTTAAGGAACTGATAGCCTCACAATCTAGAAAAGCAGGTGGTAACTCAATATCATACCCTTTCATAGGTACACCCAAATAGTTAGCTAAACGAGTTGCATAAATCCCACCAAATAAATCTCCAATAATAGCCCCCAAGTTATATTGCTTATTGCCTAAAACCGCACATTTGAGGACACTAAGATCTGGAACACACAGGTGGCAATGCTCGTGTTTACCATTAATGCATCTTCCTATAAATAGAGCAAAATAATGTATAGCAAGAAAGTGAATGCTCCCTATGGTGGATTGTGTAATATTTCTAGTTTCCCCCACAGTGATGCTAGCAAGGAAATCATTATATTCGGATTTGTGAGGCTCACTAAGAATACCCCATTGTGGAATTTTGCATGCATCACAAAAATCTTCTAGGTCCATGGTATAGGATTCATCATAAAGATCAAACATGACAGTATGAGAATTACGCTTAGATGAAAGCTCAAACCTCCGCATGAAGGAATCGGTGAGCTAATAATATTGTAAGCATTTGTCTGACAAGAAATCCCCGTCGTTGTCGGTGTCAATACCGGAGATCTCAGGTAGGAGGTGCCGAACTGTGCGTCTCAGGATCAATGGTAATAGGGAACGAAGGGGACACAATGTTTACCCAGGTTTGGGCCCTCTTAAAGGAGGTAAAACCCTACTTCTTGCTTGATTATATTCGATGAGTATAGGGGTTACAAGAGTTGATCTACCTCGAGATTGTAATGGCTAAACCCTAGTTATCTAGCCTATGAGAATTCTGATAGCCTGTACGGACTAAACCCTCCAGTTTATATACACAATGGAGGGGTCTAGGGTTGTACAGAGTCGGTTTGTGGAGGAAGGAAATTACATATCCAGACACCAATCTTGCCGTCCACGCATAGGAGAGTCCTACCCGGACACGGGGGGAGGCCTTTCGCCTTGTATCATCACGGCCCATCAGTTCGGCCCATATCAAGTAGCTCGGACACCCGAGGACCCCGTAATCCAGGACTCCCTCAGTAGCCCCTGAACCAGTCTTCAATGACGATATGTTCGACATGCAGATTGTCTTCGGCATTGCAAGGCACGTTCCTCCTCCTGAATACTTCTGAATAAATGAACTGTATCCGGCTCTGTATAATTGTTACAACCCTTAGCTACGAAGGCAAAATATCAAACAAAACAGTGTCTTTCCACTGACAACTTTTTTCGGTGAAACATCACGTCTGGTCTCTTAACATTTCGAACCGTTTTCACGCCTCCCGCTTCGTGTTTCGAGGCACAGCCTCCATTGGCACGTCTTATCAAAACAGAGATCGTGTCCGCCCATTACGGGATCCTCATCAGTATGGTTTTGGGTAATCCAACCGTGCCATTCGCACGACCCCTTGGGAACAGGCGAGTTTTAAGGCTTAAGGGGGGGTGTTTGATTCCTCCTTTTCCCCACACCTTCTTCCTTCTCCAACCTTCCCATCTTCAAGCTCCAACACCCAAGCTTCAAGCTTTCTCACCGCCACCAGCCTCCCCAGCCATGTCGGGATCTGGTTCAAAGGGCAAGTGGGAGGCCTCCTCCGTCACCGAGAAGGACGTCAACGAGCTTCGTGGGGCGGGGTATCTGTCTGTGGACATCGCGCTTAGGCTCCCAGCTAAGGATCAAGTCATCCCCACTCCGGAGCCCGGCAAAAGGGTTGTATTCATCCCCCACTTCCTCCGCGGGCTAGGGTTTCTCCATCCCTTCGTCCAGAGCCTTATGTTCTACTACAGGCTATATTTCCATGATCTAGCCCCGAATTCTTTCCTCCACATCTTGGCGTTCATCGTCGTGTGCGAGGCGCTACTCCGCATCCCTCACACTTCGGCCTCTGGCTCAAGATCTTCAATCTGAAGCCGAAGGTGGTCGACGGGCAGCATGCGGACTGCGGCGACGCCATGGTAAGCAAACTCCCCAACGCCATTTGGCCAAAGGGGGCCTTCATGGTGACCGTCAAGGTGTGGCAGTAGTAGTGGTTCTACATCGACGCCAAGTGGGCGGCCACTCCTGAGTTCAGATCCGAACCCCCAACGCGGCTTACCTCGTGGAACGCTAAGGGTCTAGACTGGGGATCCTCGGCGGAAGTGTTGATGCTGCAAAAGCGCATCACCAATATGATAGGCAAGAACACCAGTCTCACTAACGTGATTCAGGTGATGCTCTTCCGCCGGATTCTTCCCTACCAACTCCGGCCTTCTCCCATGTGGGAGTTCAATTCGGAAGATTCACGGACCTTGAAGCGCTTCTTCCGCACAATGCACGAAGACATCTGGAAGCTGCTCTTCAAGGCCCAAAAAGCATGGCCGAAGAAGACCGAAGACATCGGTCTTGACATAGAGAATTCGGCCACACCAGAAGTATGTTTTTCCCGAATATCTATTCGGTCAATAAGTTATTAGGCATAATAAATTTTATGTCCCTCGTTCAGGGATGGATAGCAAAAGCGGAGCAGATTGTGTGTCCGGCACCGCTGCCTGAAGACCCGATCACACCCCAGCTGACAAAGATGCTGGTCCGGCGTCCTATTAGGCGCCGGAGAAGAAGGCCAAGAAGGCGAAGGGCAAGGAGGCCAGAGGCGGCCTTCACCAGAAGGGTCATTCGAATGCAGTGTCCGGAGAGACCGAAGCCCCCTCCTCCCACGAGGGTGATGAGGAAGAAGAGGAGGAGGAAGCGGAAAGTGACTCCCCTCGTTGAGGGAGGAAGAAAAAGAGGGCGGCCTCCACAGACCCGGAGGGGGAGGTGCCCAAGAGGGGGAAGATGGCCCTCTCAGATGGTTCAGATTCGGAGGCCAAACCAATCCCCAAGAGACTTCCCAGGGTGAAGCCCCTGGCTGAATTGTAAGTAGCAAAGTGTTTACCATACATCTTCAGTCCTCTATGTTTTTATAATATAACACATTACACCATGTGTCTTTCAGCCCTGCTCGTGACCTCCCCAACACTTCGCTATCTGAAGGGAGTTCTCTGCCGCCTGAGATGGCAGAGAGCGAGACGCCACCGCGAGCCCCTTCGCCAATCACCGCGAACGGCACTGAGGTGTTGTCCCGAAGGACCTCTCCTGGCCGCGGAGGGGCGAGTGAGGCTGCCGAGAAGGTGCCCGAGGGTGATACCTCGGCTGCCGAAGACATGGGGGGAGCGACCCCCATGGCGACTGATGGTGGGGGCCCTGATCAATCCGTCCCTCAGCCGAGCATCATTCCGGAGACCAATGTGGCTCCAGAATCAAGCGAGCAGCCCCCTTCGAAGGAGGGGGAGCATCAGCTCCAATGGTGGCCTCCACTAATCCGGAGGCGCCGAATACTCTAGTGGAAGCACTGCAACGTGCTTCCATCATGGAGGAGCACCGCACCCTGATGGGTGCGGTGGTAGAGAAGTTTCAGTTCGCCAAGAGTGGCCTGAAGGAAGCCTTCACCAGCCTACTGACAAGCTTGGAGGTATGCGACGTAATGCTCTAGATGCTTATTTTTTTATAGAGGGATATACTGATGCATAGATAGTAGCCCCTGAGACTCTATCTGGCTTAAAAAGCCGGACAGAGATTCACGTAGTATTCGGAAGAGGTGACGTACTTTTCTATTGCGTAACAGGCTTCCCTTTTGGCGGCAACAGCCCAAGCCGCTGAAGTTTCTGAACTCAATCGAAAACTGAAGCTGGCGGATGATAAAATAGATTGTGTCAACAAGCGATTCAACGAGACGCAAGGTATGCGCGTATTTAAAAGAGTTTGATCATATATCTAAAGTATATGTAAATTTAGAGTTTAACTCATGTACTGCTGTGATTATGACTGCAGTAGGCACGGCCGAGGTCGAGACCCTCAAGAGTGCCCTTGCCCAGGCCAAGGAGGAGGCGAAGGCAAATAAAGCAGCCGCTGACAGAACGGTTGCGGAGCTAAAGACCGAACAGGTCGCCCGCCGCCAGCACAAAGAGAGGGTGGCCGAAGTGGAGCAAGAGCCGAAGGATGTCATCACCAAGTGCAAGGCCTTAGAGGAGAAGACTTCGGCCCAAGCGGCCAAACTTGCCAAAGCCCTCCAGGAGGCCAAAGAGGTGCGGACCGAGTCCCGGAGTGCTCATGAAGAGATCTAGCAGGCCGAACAGATAGCGGCTGGTAAGCCCTTTCTCTTGCATAGTATATTTGGGGGGTCAAACATATGCCTTGCTCACTCGACTATGGAGTTCTTCAGACGCTTTTGCGGATCTTCCGAGGAGTGCCACTGACGCCGCACAATTCTTTCGAGCCTAGGAGGGGAACTCGACCGAGAAGCTGTTCTGGTCACAGTTCCTGGCGCCGGAGCATCCAGCGCTTCTGAACAACCAGATGAAGTAGCCGTCGGAGCTGCATAGGATGTCTGGCTTGGCCATGAAGGACATTATAGTCCGGCTTTGGCTAGCCGAACTGATTCCTAGCAGCTACTTCGGCTGGTGAGGCAACTCATCGATGCGCTGCCTCGAGCTGAAGCTGTGAAGCGCTTGGTGTGCATAGAGGGTGCACAGATGGCCTTTGCCCGTGTCAAAATGCACTGGGTAAAGATGAAGGCCGCTGACGTGGCGACCGTAGGCCCGCCCGAAGGCAAGGACCACCGCAAGCCGGAGAGATACTTCAAAGATGTCCTAGCGGGTGCCCGAATAGTAGAGGGCCAATGCTTAAAGGATGTTATGTTTGAGTAAATGTATCCGGGCAGTCAAAACTTTATTTCGTGAACCAAGACTTGTTATATATTTATGCTTTTGTCTTGAGTTATTTTCCTCCTGTGCGGCCGTTTTTAATTCTGAAAGTTTGCCAGTCGTCGACTTCAGCCCCCACGTAGATGCTATGGGGGTGTTCGGTATAGCGCGTGATCACACTTTATCCAATGTCTTGGTGCGTAAAGGAGGTGTCCGCACAGTGCACCAGGCAATCAGACTATGCGGCTTTATTACTTTCACTTAGCCATAGGAGTTTGACGGTGGGGCTAAGTACTAGCCCCTGGTACGTATGCGGCAATCCGAACTAGGATGCCTTTGTCGCATGACTGGGCGAAGACCAGCCCCTCGTATAACATGGAGTAAATCACGAATGATTTGTAGTAAGTCACCGAATCGCCGACCAGCTCTCGCTATATCATGACAGTCAGTTTTCGGCTTTCTCTACTGAGGTATTTGACCGGACGAACCAAAAACACAATCGCAGTAGTTCTCCCTTTACTACCTTAGCCGAACTAGCGGAACGTAAGGTGGTAATCACAGGAGCCGGGCAACCCAACTATAGACCAAAGACATGATTCGGAGCCGATGCATATAATCCAATACTCGGGACGCCGAAGAGTGCCCTATAGGTGTTCGGACTTTTGAAAATATGCGTAGCCGGATAGAGCCCCTGTCAGTTAGGCCGGACCAAAGCATATGTGGCAATCTGAAGCAAGGAGGGAATACAGGTGGTAAAATAAACCAATACTGAACAAAAGTTGGCAATGAACTGTTTCCTGTATGCCCTAATTAATACGTCGAGACGTGCTATTACAGATAATGCCATAAACATCAAGGCTATTTGACATGCCGAGAATATGTACACAAGGGGAAGGGTTATACAGGGCCTAAACGAAAAAAGGTAGTCTTGAAGATCCAGTGTTGCCCTGCCGCACATCTGCGCCGTTTCTCCTTGGTGAAGTGTCCTTTGAGAGGATAAGTCGATGGTCGTCTATATGAAAAGAGGGGGGCCTAAAAAGGGCCCTCGCACGACCGTAGGGTCGGTAGGTTTTTACTGAACCTGTAGTAAGAGAGAGAAAAAGAAAGAAGGAGAAAAAGGTTAAGGTCCGAATAGGGTCAAGCCGCACTATAGACCTTTTCTGCAGTGTGCCTCCCTCGCTGCCCAAGGTATTTTAAGTGCGTAATTATGCACGCACGGTACATATGCCGCGGTTTTATGGGGCGATCGGTGTAGGCGAAACTTCTATTCAAGCTCTGGATCCATCGAGCCGTCGTTCTGTAGAGTGGACCTGACTCGCTTTGTAGTGTCAGGGGTCTTAATGACCGATGAATTGTTCGGCTTGATTTGGCCGCTCTGTACTTCGGCTGCAAGGGCCGCGGTGTGCTCCTCAGTACGGAGGGAGCGCTCCATATTTCCATTGACTGTAATAACGCCGCGCGGTCTGGGCATTTTGAGCTTTAAGTAAGCGTAGTGCGGGACCGCGTTGAAGTGGGCGAAGGCAGTTCGTCCGAGCAGCGTGTGATAACCACTGCGGAAAGGGACAATATCGAAGATCAAGTCTTTGCTTCGGAAGTTGTCCCGAGAGCCGAAGACTACTTCCAATGTTAAGGAGCCCATACAACGGGCCTCCACGTCAAGTATTACTCCTTTAAAGGTAGTATTGCTAGGCTTAATTCTTGACGGGTCAATGCCCATCTTACAAACAGTGTCTTGATAGATCAGGTTCAGACTGTTGCCGCCGTCCATAAGGACTCAAGTGAGATGGTTTCCATCGATGATGGGATCGAGAACCAGGGCCGCCGAACCTCCATAACCGATGCTAGTTGGGTGGTCCCTACGACCGAAGGTGATCAGGCAAGCCGACCATGAGTTGAATTTTTGGGCAACAGGCTCTACAGCGTAGACGTCTCTTAGTGCGTGCTTGCGCTCCCTCTTTGGGATGTGTGTGACATATATCATGCTCAGTGTTTTCACCTCGGGGGGGGGGGGGGGGTTTCTTCTACCCCCTGTGTTTGGAGGGCGGGGCTCATCATCGTCCTTGCTTTGCAGACCTTTCCCCTTGTGTTCGGTATTTAACTTACCGGCCTGTTTAAAAACCCAGTAGTTTCTGTTGGTATGATTGGCAGGTTTGTCGGGGTGCCATGAATCTGGCAAGGCCTGTATAGTATCTTATCCAAATTAGATGGACCGTCTCTATTTCCTTTGAATGGCTTCTTCCGCTGACCGGGTTTGGAGCCACTGAATCTGGCGTTGACTGCCGTGTCTTTGGTTTCTTCATTCTTGATCCGACGCTTGTTTTTGTTACGTCGTGGCCTTCCGTTGCCATCCCTGGCTTCAGAGGTGCCAGGGTCGCTGGTACTGTTGCTTCTACGAGCCAACCAGCTATCTTCGCCCGCGCAGAAGCGGGTCATGTGTGCAGTAAGAGCTGCCATAGTCTTCGGCTTTTCCTAACCGAGGTGTCAGGTGAGCCATTCATCACAGACGCTGTGTTTAAAGACCGCTAGGGCTTCGGCGTCCGGACAGTCGACGATTTGGTTCTTTTTAATTAAGAACCTAGTCCAGAGTTTGCGGGCTGACTCTCCGGGTTGCTGGACTATGTGACTAAGATCATTAGCGTCCGGGGGCCGGACATAAGTACCTTGGAAGTTGTCTCGAAACGCATCCTCCAAGTCCTCCCAACTGCCAAAAGAGTTCTCTAGGAGGTTATTCAGCTAGTGCCGTGCTGGTCCTTTTAGCTTTAGGGGAATGTATTTAATGGCGTAGAGATTATCACCGCGAGCCATGTGAATGTGGAGAAGAAAGTCCTCAATCCACACCGCGAGGTCTATCGTTCCATCGTATGCCTCGATGTTTACAGGTTTAAACCCTTCCGAAAACTGGTGCTACATTACCTCATCAGTAAACCACATGGTGTGTGCGGTGCCTCTATATCGGGCAACATCACGACATAGTTCAGATGACATCCGTGTCTGGTTCTCGGCCCGAGTTTGGTTGTGCTTATCGCGCCAGCCTTGATGGTCGTCATCTCGTGTGGGGGCACATCCCCTTGATCCGTAGATTGATCTGGTCTGGCCGGTTCTATTGTCCAGGTCCTGACGTAGGTTGTATGTGTAGCCCGGGGCCGTTGTCTCCCAGCCTCCATGATGAGGTGGCGCGGGCTGGTCTTCGGCGTAATTACCCGCTTTGTCCCGTCCACACGGTGGTCGGTCCGGTTGATCAGCATGATTGTATCTGGACGATACTGACTTGAAGGCCTCGTCATCAAATTGTGGTAGTAGCTTGTGCTTTGGATAGCTCTTTGTTGGACGCTCAAGGCCGTATTCTTCGGTAGTCAGGACCTTGGTCCATCTGTCACTGAGCATATCCTGTTCGGCTTGAAGCTGTTGTTGTTTCTTTTTCAGACTCCTAGCAGTGGCGATGAGTTGTCGCTTGAAGCGTTCTTGTTCGAGGGGTTCCTCTGGTACGATAAAATCTTCGTTACCGGGGCTAACATCGTCCTTGGAGATCGGTAGGTAATTACTATCCTCCGAATCCTCGCGATCGACAGGTTCGTCTGGGTTGACTTGTCCTTCTTCCCACTCATCCTTCTCGAGAGCGGGCTCGACGGGGTGGTCGGAGTCTTCGGTGTTGTCCGGGGTGTTATTGTCTTCGGTGCCGGTATTACTGTCCTTTTCCCGACGTGATCGTGAGCGGCGCCACCGACGTCGGTGTTTTGGAGGTGCCTCGACGGGCTTGTCCTCGATCGGATCCCGAGTGCCGTCGTTGTCCTTCCACCATGTATACGTCATATGTAGAAGTGGCCGTCCAACGCCCGGTGATAGGCGGGTTCTGGCCTGGTTCGGCTTCGGCATCGTCGTCCATACCGTCGATGTCTTCGGAGGTGTAGTCTAGCATGTCGGTTAAGTCATCGACAATGGTTACTAAGTGGGTGGTGGGTGGGACGCAAAATTCCCCTCTCTCGGCCCCTAGTTAGGGCCGGGCGTAGTTCAGAAGCGGCGCTTCCGTGATGGTGAGAAATCGCATGAAGTCCAGAGCTTCGTTTACAAGTGAAAACTGGGCGGGTGGCTGAGGATCTGTGGAGCTGGGTCTGGTGAACGCCGCTCGGTCGTGCTCAATGGACGCAGACCTCAAGAGTTCGGAGTTGACATCCAGAGGTGAGTCCGGCTTTCTAAAAATAGAGAGAGCCTTGTTTGATTCCAGGTCTGCCGATAATATGGTCACCTCTAGGTCTCCGGCAGGGAGCTCTGTAGTAGGAGAGGGTCAGGTGGGGTTCATACTCCCGTCTTCGGACAGGGTTGTCCGCTCTGGATCTAAGGCCAGGGCAGGAACGACAATTGATTCTTGAATGGAGCCTAGTGGTGGATCCGACGGGCTTCCTTCATGCGGATGAGGAACAACGGTTGAGGCTGAGAACCCGTCAAAGATCAAGTCTCCTCGGATACCAGCGATATAGTTCAGGCTTCCGAACCTGATCTGGTGACCAGGAGCGTAGCTGTCAATCTATTCAAGGCGACCAGTTGAATTGGCACGCAGAGCGAAGCCGCCAAACACGAAAAGTTGTCCAAGGAGGAAGGTTTCCCCGGACACAGCATTGTTGCCGTTGACCAAATGAGCCATCGAACCTTCTGCCGACGACACAGTGGAACTCCCAACGAAAGCACCAATGTCGGTGTCAAAACCGGCAGATCTTGGGTAGGGGGTCCCGAACTGTGCGTCTGAGGATCAATGGTAACAGGGAACGAAGGGGACACAATGTTTACCCAGGTTCAGGCCCTCTTAAAGGAGGTAAAACCCTACTTCCTGCTTGGTTATATTCAATGAGTATACGGGTTACAAGAGTTGATCTACCTCGAGATCGTAATGGCTAAACCCTAGCTGTCTAGCCTATGAGAATTCTGATAGCCTCTACGGACTAAACCCTCCAGTTTATATACACACCGGAGGGGTGTAGGGTTGTACAGAGTCGGATGGAGGAAGGAAATTACATGTCCGGACACCAGTCTTGCTGTCCACGCATAGGAGAGTCCTACCCGGACACGGGGGAAGGCCTTTCGCCTTGTATCTTCACGGCCCATCAATCCGACCCATATCAAGTAGCTCGGACACCCGAGGACCCCCTAATCCAGGACTCCCTCAATCGACATTTTGCACGTATGCGTAAAACTCATCCTTGAAACCTGAACGAGCCATAAATTCATCCGATGGCCATTCACAAGGTTGCACTTGAGCTTCTTTTGGTGATCCAAGGTCCGGTTCGCGTATCGCGAGCCTCGGTGCTTGCTTCCTTGAAGAACCACCTTGGTACATTCTCCTTGACATTTTTCTTCCGCTAAAAATTTCTGAAATTTTTAGTAACTCAAAATAAAAGTGAATCAAACTCAACAAGATTGATAGCAACTACTCCCACAAGTGCCTAGAGGCTATATCATGCATCAAAAATACTTTGGACCATATAAATTTGACATGCAAGCTCAAGAACAAGGTCACCACAGCAGCAAAAAATTGCAATAAATAAAGCACTAGAACAAAAACTAATTGGACCATTGGAGGAGTCACATACCGAAGAACAATCCCCCAAAGCAGTTTTGTGAATGGAGCTTTGAGCAAGGAGATTGAAAATGGCAGCAAGATGAGCAAGAACACGAGTTTGAGATATGGAGTGGTTTTTTCTAGAGGAAGAAGGAGTGGATGGGTGCTGGAATAAGTGGAGTGGGGCCACGTGGGGCCTAAAAGGGCAGGGGGATGCGCCCAGGGGATAAGGCGCGCCTCCCGACCTTTTGGCCAGCTGGTGAGGCCCCCTGATGTGTGTGTAGTGCCAAAAATTCTTAAATATTCTATGAAAAATCATACTAAATTTTTAGGGCATTTGGAGAACTTTTATTTTCCGGACATTTTTTTATTGCACGGATAATTCAGAAAACAGACAGAGAATACTATTTTTTGCTTTATTAAATCTAAATAAAAGAAAGTAAAAGATGAGTACAGAGAGTTGTGGCTTCTAAATTTATCCATCGCATGCTCATGAAAAGGAATCCATTAACAAGGTTGATCAAGTCTTATTAACAAACTTCTTCCGAATGACATGACACTACTGCAGGATGCTGCTAACGCGACACTACGATCAGAGACCCTTCGACGAAACTGTGTGCGATGCAATAATCGCAAACGGTGGTGTAAAAAACCATAAAAAAGGTGCAAAATGTTTGCGATCACGGATGCATCAAACACCGTTCAGATTTTAGTTGCGTGTGCGATGCAGGGCATACGGTTCAGTTCAATGAACTGTTTGTGATGAGGAGGAACAACAAAAGAAACGGGCAGCCTGATGAAGGTGTGTGCGATATACAGCATACAGTTCACTCAGATGAACTATTTGTGATTAGGCAACACAAAAGAAACGGTCAGCCAGATCAAGGTGTGTGCGATATACGACATACGGTTCACTCGGATGAACTGCTTTCGATTAGGCAACGCAATAGAAACGGTTCAACCAGATCAAGGTGTGTGGAATGGAGGGCATACAGTTCAGTCCGATAAACTGTTTGTGTTGAGCCAAGAGAACAAAAACATTTCACATAAACAAGATGTGTGTAATACGCGACAAACATCCAATTACATAGGTGGCTAATACACACATGACATTTCCACACACCAAAGTAAACTATTACATGCATAATTAACTAGGATAAATGATCATCTGCTAATCATCTACTTCTTGTGCTAGCTCGATGTTCCTTCTATGCTAAGTTTCCATTAATTGATGGCATTTTATGAACATGCCACCGTTTCCTGCCATTTCCTCACTGGTTTCCCGCCACCCAGCGATATTGCGCATAAACCTAGGTGGCGCGCGATGCACGGAGGCAACAGGCGCAGCCTGTAGCACATCCACCTTTTCCAAGCATGCCAACCCACCAAAGTGTCGCCTCTGCCATCAACCTCGTCGACTAGGAAAATGAGTAGGCACCACGGCCCGTCGAGGCCGAGGCACTCCCCGGCAACGCGATGGACGACGCTGTGATGCGCGTCATCGCCAGGGTTGAGCAGACCCTTGGCGCATGGTGCTTCAGCGCCGCGGATCAAGATAGGCATGTCCGCGCCGACAGGCTACAACTCGCCGCACAACATGATTGATGGCACGCCGCAGAGCAAGCTAGGAGCGTCCACACCGATAGGCTGCGGCTCACCGCACGGCGAGACCATTGGAGCGCCGCAGAGCAAGAGGCGTGGCTCGCCGAACAGCAAGAGATGATCCATTGGTGCTTGCCTGCTGTCGACACGGCGTCGCAGCTGGGTACACGTCTCGTCAATATCCCCATTCCTTGCCATGAGTGGGCAGAAGCCCTCTGCACCGTACTTGCACCAGAGTCCGGCCGCGCCGTACTTGCATCGAACACCCGCCGCGTCGTTCGCATGGGTCGCGGCGTTCGCCTTGTCCGCAGCCTGCTCAATGCCAACGCACTGGTCAGTAGGCTCGACCACCTCCTTGGCCCAGGTGTTCACCTGGGCGCAATAAAGGAACATGGCCATCGCATCCTCGAGCTAGTGATCTCCGATGAAATAGCCAACTTGGAGCTCGAGATCGCACTCCAGATGTACCGCGAGCGTGTCGGCCGCTTGGACGAACGCCTGCACGAGTTCAGGCAGAGCCAAGAGCTACCGTAGGCAAGGGCTGCTGGTCATGGTCTCATGGATGCGTTTTATTTTGTTGAGTCGTTTCGACGTGGATAGCTATGTATTCATAGCAATCATGGTATTGCTCTGTTTCAATGCGTGTACTCTGTTTTTCATTCTTATATGTTCTATTTCAATGTGTGTATATACGCTTTTTCCATTCTGTATATGTGGATGTTAACAGCAAGATTCAAATTAGTATACAAAAACAGATAGAAAATGGAATTCATAATATACATATATATATATATATATATTAATTGTTCATTAGTTGATCACAGAATATATAAAATATCATCACATATACGTGATGATACTTAACTACTAGGTACACTGCATAAAATTGAAAATGAAAAATACTAAAACTAATAATCCCTCCTGACGCGTGGCGTCTTCCCAGCGTGGAGGTAGTACTAGCCTCCTCCGCCTCGCAGCGCTTGATGTACCGATCTGCCTCTTGCTGGCGGACGAGCACGGACGATCTTGCCATTTCGTTGGCCGCCCACCGGAACTCCTCGTCGGTGGCATGCTGGAACTTATCGGCCCACTTCCACACAGCGATGAGGGGCCTAGCGCCTTTGACCTTCCTCGCGAAGTACCCGTCTTTGTACACCTCCTCCGCACGATGACGCACACGCCCCCAAAGCTCCACTTTCTCCTTTTCCCAGGCGGCATCACGGGCTTCACAGGCCGCCTGGTACCTGGCTTCCTCCTCCGCCATCTCCTTCTTGAATGCCACTTGCCTGGCTTTCTCAGCCGGCGGCAGTGACTTCCACAAACAAAGATTGTACTGGCCCCAAAACCAATCCAAAGTTGGGGGGTCCGGCGCAACCTCATCTGGCGGCGCGTAGGGGTCCTCCTCGTCGCTGCTCTTCGACTAAGCGTCCTCGGGGGGCGGCGAATCCTCGTCGGCGCGTGGGCAGATAGGCGGCACCGTGGCAGAGCTTTGAGAGAGAGGGGGGAGAGAGAGAGAGAGAGGGCGAGCGAGGGGAGGATGTAGATGACAATGCAGGCAGGACGACGTGAGCAAGGTAGTATTTATTGGCGGCTGGAATCTAGATCGATGGGAACAGTACACACGCCGGTCGCCGGAATTTACGAGTATTGTAGTTTGAAGTACACACGATTCCCGCATTAGGATCCGTGTGTGAACATAATAGCTGACGGTTTCCAATATAGAACCGTGTCTGATTAATAACCCCCGCCATTCACCTTCCAAACCTCGAGGCGCGAAATAGAGTGCCAATCATGTGGGGCCCGGTTGTCTTGCCAGATCTTTACATTTTCTTTTTTGAACACCAGATATTTACATCGTGTGAAGATTTTTTAACTCGCACACAAGTACACAAAAATATTATTTTTCAAACCGTTATGGTTAGCCGTTGCATGTAGATGTAGTTCAAATTTGAATTACGATCATTAAGTGGCTAGAAAATCACTTAAATGTCTTCAAAAGGTCAAATGACCCTTGAAATTTTCGAAATTTTCACATGACAGTTGTATTAGTGCATGTTAAACGTAGAAAAAATTTGAAGACCGTAAGGGGAAGCTATCTCCCGTTCGTCATCAAACATGCATTGTTCCCTCTCAAAACCACTAGCCTTCTAGTGAGTTGCTTCAGTTTTTGAGGCGTGTGTGTCCAAACTTCCGTCAAACAGGCCAATTTTTTTAACACATAATCTTGGTGGCATTACATTACATCAAGCAAGGTTTCATGTTTTTTGATCATATTTAATTTTTTTGGAATTTAAATGCCATGGCTCTCCATGCATGTACATGTGTCCATGCCGTGAGACCAATATGTTTGAAAATTCCTTCTAATTTACTACACGTGGAATTAACTCGCACACAAGTACGCAAATATGATTTTTCAAACCGTTATGGTTAGCCGTTGCATGTAGATGTAGTTCAAATTTGAATTACGGTCAATAAATGGCTAGAAAATCACTTGAATATCTTTAAAAGGTCAAATGGCCCCTGAATTTTACCAAATTTTCACATGACAGTTGTATTAGTGCATGTTAAACATAGAAAACATTTGAAGGCCGTAAGGGGAAGCTATCTCCCGTTCGTCATCAAAAACATGCATTGTTCCCTCTAGGAACCACTAGCCTTCTAGTGAGTTGCTCCGGTTGGTGAGGGGTGTGTCCAAACTTTCGTCAAACATGCCAATTTTTTTACCACATCATCTTGGTGGCATGACATTACATCAAGCAAGGTTTCATGTTTTTCTGATCATTTTTTAATTTTTTGGAATTAAAATTCCATGGCACTCCATGCATACATATGTGTCCATGTTGTTAGACCAATATGTTTGTAAATTCCTTCTAATTTATTGCACATGGAATTAACTCGCACACAAGTACACAAATAGGATTTTCCAAACCATTATGGTTAGCCGTTGCATGTAGATGTAGTTCAAATTTGAATTACGGTCATTATATGGCTAGAAAATCACTTAAATGTCTTCAAAAGGTCAAATGACCCCTGGAATTTTCCAAATTTTCACATGACAGTTGTATTAGTGCATGTTAAATGTAGAAAAAATTTGAAGGCCATAAGAGGAAGCTATCTCCCGTTCGTCATCAAACATGCATTGTTCCCTCTCAGAACCACGAGCCTTCTAGTGAGTTGCTCCGATTTGTTAGGGGTGTGTGTCCAAACTTTTGTCAAATAGGCCAATTTTTTACCACATCATCTTGGTGGCATAACATTACATCAACCAAGGTTTCATGTGTTTCTGATATTTTATTAATTTTTTTGAATTTAAATGCCATGGCACTCCATGCTTAATTGTGTCATAGCCGTTAGACCAATATATTTGAAAATATATTTTGCAATTTACTGCACATGGAATTAAATCACACACAAGTACACAAATATGATTTTTCAAACCGTTATGGTTAGTCGTTGCATGTACATCTAGTTCTAGTTTGAATTACGATCATTAAATAGCTAGAAAGTCCATTAAAAGTCTTCAAAAGGTCAAATGACTCCTGAAATTTTCCAAAATTTGACATGAAAGTTGTATTAGTGCATGTTACACGTATAAAAAATTTGAAGGCCGTAAGAGGAAGCTATCTCCCGTTCGTCATCAAACATGCATTGTTCCCTCTCGGAACCACGAGCCTTCTAGTGAGTTGCTCTGGTTTGTGAGGGGTGTGTGTCCAAACTTTCGTCAAACATGCCAAATTTTTTACCACATCATCTTGGTGGCATGACATTATATCAACCAAGGTTTCATGTGTTTCTGATCTTTTTTTATTTTCTTGGAATTTAAATTCCATGGCACTCCATGCTTAATTGTGTCATAGCCGTTAGACCAATATGTTTGAAAATTCCTTCCAATTTAATGCACATGGAATTAAATCGCACACAAGTACACAAATATGATTTTTCAAACCGTTATGGTTAGCCGTTGCATGAACATCTAGTTCTAATTTGAATTACGGTCATTAAATGGCTAGAAAATCACTTAAATGTATTCAAAAGGTCAAATGACCCCTGAATTTTTCCAAAATTTGACATGGCAGTTATATTAGTGCACGTTACACGTAGAAAATATTTGAAGGTCGTAAGAGGAAGCTATCTCCCGTTCGTCATTAAACATGCATTGTTCCCTCTCGGAATCACGAGCCTTCTAGTGAGTTGCTCCGGTTTGTGAGGGGTGTGTGCCCAAACTTTCATCAAACATGCCAAATTTTTTACCACATCATCTTGGTGGCATGATATTACATCAAGCAAGGTTTCATGTGTTTCTGTTTTTTTTGGAATTTAAATGCCATGGCACTCCATGCTTAATTGTGTCATAGCCGTTAGACCAATATGTTTGAAAATTCCTTCCAATTTACTGCACATGGAATTAAATCGCATACAAGTACATAAAATATGACTTTTCAAACCATTATGGTTAGCTGTTGCATGTACATGTAGTTCAAATTTCAATTACGGTCATTAAATGGCTAGAAAATCACTTAAATGTCTTAAAACGTCAAATGACCCCTGAAATTTTCCAAAATTTGACATGACAGTTGTATTAGTACTAAAAAATTTCTCGTACATTTAAAACACCATCCATTGCCACTTTACTCCAAATTCGTCTTTCACAGCTAATAAAAAATATCTACAACATCACACAGTTGTTTTGTAGGAACCGTTTGCGATGAAAATTTCTGGGTCTATTTAAGTCTTCCTCCTTAAGCTTCGCCGGCTCTCTGCTCCAGTGCTGGCAACCCCCGAATCCACGAATCCCGAACCCCATTCTCGCACCCTCTTCTTGCAAATATGACGCCGTGGAAACGCTTCGTGAAGGCTTGTACGATGGCCGCATCCCCCCCGAGCGCCCCCGCCTGCGCCGAGAGCGCAGGTGCCTACGCTGAGAGTGCCGCCGCATCCACATTGAGCGCGGCCGCTTCCGCTGAGAGGGCATCTGCGGCAGCTGACAGGGCAGCTGCAGTAGCCGAGAAGACTGCGGCTGCTGCGACGGCGGCTGCAAACGCCGAGAGCGCTCGAGCTGCCGTCCGTGCCGCCAATGTCGCCCTAGCCCGGGTCGAGGCCATCCACGCCAAGATATTCCAGGCCACCTCAGAATCCAGCATGCAACCCATGTACGAAAAGGCGGCGGTGGCCATGGAGCACCTGCTTCCTCATGAGGTCGCCGAGCGGGAGCTGGAGATGCAGGAGGCGGCGGAGATCAAGGAGCGCTGGGAGGAGGAATTGCACGTGGCCGAGGTCGAGGTAGAGAAGAGTCTGTCCGTCGAGGAATTGGCGGTGTAGTACCAACACGAGCTCTGGCGCAACCACTACTACGAGTACTACAACCTTCAGGGCGGCACCGAGGACGAGGATGAGTTTGAGGACGCGGTCGACTTCAGCAGGGGGGACGCGGAGTCCACCAATGGCGGCATGTCGCCAGGACAAGTCATCGACGTTTCATCTCACACTGGCGATGCATAGGCCGGCGCAGCTGCGGATTTGTTATAATTATGCGTACTTAGGCTTTGTTTTTAATGCTGGTCTTTTGTTAGAGCAATGCTTAGGTCAACTGGCTCTGTTTAATTACTAAAATTGCTCGATTCAGTAAGTGTGGTTTGTTTGCTGTACGCTCTTTTGTGTGCCCAAATTAGCAAGTGATGTTAAATTATGCAATGACGTACCCGGGGAAATTCCCACCAAAATTTGAATTATCAAACTCATCCGATGCACGTAAAGCAGAAGAATCATTTGTGATGCACACAATCGTTCAAAGTGAATGGTGTCCGGTGGCACCGCACGCAAAGTTTCCCTCCACATTTCCCAAATTTTGGCCTACCGCTAAAATATCTGCCCCTCCCCCCTTGCCCACCCCCTTTTCTCCCCAACCACAAGTCACATTTCCCCTGTTTCCTCCTTCCTTCCTTCCTTACTAAGCTATAGCCGCTTCCTCGCTTGCTTCCTCGCTCTCGCCGTCTCGCATCCTACCGCCGGGGTCACCATGGTCTTCTTCAAAGACCTTTCCAGCGGTTCGTCCTCCTCCTCCGACTCCTTCACCACCCGGGTATGCCTCCCTTCTCTCTCTCGGGCTATGACTTAGAATGAAGGATTTTTACCCGGCGGTCGATTTGAGTCATTTCTTCCTCTTGTAGCTCCCTAGGACCATCAGTGGCAACGAATGGAGCGGGGTGGCTGAAGATCTATCTGCTCGTTGTTACCATCAATCTCCATGCCAGAATCTAGTTGTGTTTGAATCTGCGGATAGTGGGAGGAAGGTTCTTGCATGTGCAGAGAAGGTTAGACCCTCTTTCATTGTTACAAATCATTTGTTAGATGTGATTCAGACACTTTCACGGTCCCAACCCATTCATACCACACCTTCAACCAAACATATCCTAAGACAGTGTCACAGTTTGTACCTAGTATCTAAAATTGTTGCCATCTCATCAGCGGTGCCATTAGAAAATTATTTGGCACCGCTTCAGCAGTTTGTGCAGCCAACTTTGGTCCACACATCCGAGCAGCCAAGCAGTAAAATACTAAATCTTTATGGCACGAAGGAACTGGGCATCGGAGCAACTAGGTGCTCCGGAGTCGGGGTCCCTGATTTCTATTCTGCTACATCGGCTCGCCAGTGTAGGGCACCGGTGCGAAATGTAGCAATAGTTGTCTTTACCCCAGTTTTGGCATACATTGTGGACGGCCTTAGTGCTATTAGTCCTATGTTATTAAATTTGTGCATGTACACACCTGTTAGTATCAATTTGCTGTCATCCAAACACTGTCGCTATGCTGTTGCAGTTATATTTACCTTCCTCATAAAATGTTAAATTTGTTATTTATTGTACATGAGTAAGAACTTATAGTGTTGTTGTAGTTAATTATAGCTTCTGATGTTTCAGAATTTGGTTGTTGTCTCAGTAGCAATTAATTCATTTGCACATTGATCTTTTTGAGAAGATATGTCATAATTAACATGTTTCTTCAGTTTTTCAAAAGAAGCATTGGTGATTTTCTATGTTTCTATAAACCCATTTCCCCTACAATTGTTACTGATCTAGTTTTAAATATTATAGGATGAACGAAAGTGTTCTTACTTGGAGTGGGTTGGTCAAGAGTGGCCACAGTCTTGGAGGATGTTCCTAGCAAAGCTCTGGAGCATGTATGAGGAAGAGAACAGAGGTAGGCTTAGAGAAAGTGTTGTCAACGCTGAAGAATATTTGAAGATGCGGGACAAAAAGAGGAAGGTAGAGAATGAGCTCAGATTTTTTTAAATCAGACTTTGCTAAGATGGTGTTGGCGAAGGAGGAGGCACTTTCTAAGTTGGCCAATGCAAAACAGGTTCTTACTGAACTGAAAGCAGAGGTGGATAAGACGAGCCTGGCTGATCTCGATTAGGGAAATGAATATATTGTTCTAATATTGTTCTTATGCAGTTGAACTAGCTATATGTTGTACTGTGCTATTTTCACGTAGCTATCGTACTGTGATGCTAAAATATATTTATGTGCCTGATATGAAATTGGCAAACAGCTGTTCGATATGAAATGTGAATTTGCGTAATACGGGAATTATTAATTGTAAACTAATAAACCTACTAACTGTGTCATGGAACTTTGCAAACAGTTCTAGCACTAAAAGCGCTTGTGATGGATAGCCAAATGCCACACAGTTTTCTTCATCAAATCGTGTGTGATGTAGTTGATAAAAGCAAACGGTTAACCAAGGCAGAGTGTGTGTGATAGTTACACCTATCACACATGAGCCTATAAATAAACCTATGTGGGATGTACATACGAACAGAAACGTTTTCCCTAGATTGATTGTGTGGGATGTACATACGAACGAAAACGTTTTCCCTGGATTGACTGTGTGGGAAGTACATTCAAACGGAAACGTTTTCCCTAGATTCACTGTGTGGGTTGTACATATGAACGGAAATGTTTTCCCTGGATTGACTGTGTGGGATGTACATAAGAATGGAAACGTATTCCTTGGATTGACTATGTGTGATATACATACGAACGGAAATGTTTTTCTGGGATTCACCGTGTGGGATGTACATACGAACGGAAATGATTGGGTTTCGATGCCTCGCCCAATCGCACACGAGCTCATTTTGCCCCAGCCTGTGTCCCAGGAGGGCCTATCCACGACGGTTTCTCGGTCATGTGGGAAGGACCCCCCTATCGCCCACACTCACTTGGCGACAGTTCCAAATGCCGTCGCGGAAAGGGGTTAAAAACTGTTTGTATAGCGCCGACGCGTACCAGTGTGAAACCGGAGAATTTTTGAATAACACTAGGTTACCTCAACGGGGATATGCATGTCCCCAACAATAAGAATATCATATTTCTTTTTGACAGCAGGTAGAGGGAATTCAAAACCTCCAATAGTAATAGTTGAAATTTTTCCAATAGAATTGATACTATGAACTTGAGGTTGTTTCTTCAGAAAGTGTACCGGATGCTCATTACTATTAACATGAAAAGTGACATTTCCTTTGTTGCAATAAATAATGGCCCCTGTAGTATTCAAAAAGGGTCTACCAAGAATAATCGACATAATGTCGTCCTCGGCAATATCAAGAATAACAAAGTCCGTTAAGATAGTAACATTTGCAACCACAACAGGCACATCCTCACAAATACCGATGGGTATAGCAGTTGATTTATCAGCTATTTGCAAAGAAATTTCAGTAGGTGTCAACTTATTCAATTCAAGTCTACGATACAAAGAGAAAGACATAACACTAACACCGGCTCCAAGATCACATAAAGCAGTTTTAACATAGTTTCTTTTAATGGAGCATGGTATAGTTGGTACTTCTGGGTCTCCAAGTTTCTTTGGTATTCCACCCTTAAAAGTATAATTAGCAAGCATGGTGGAAATTTCAGCTTCCGGTATCTTTCTTTTATTTGTAACAATATCTTTCATATACTTAGCATAAGGGGGCATTTTAAGCATATCAGTCAAACGCATACGCAAACAGATAGGTCTAATCATTTCAGCAAAGCACTCAAAGTCCTCATCATCCTTTTTCTTGGATGGCTTAGGAGGAAAGAGAATGGGTTTTTGATACCATGGTTCTCTTTCTTTACCATGTTTCCTAGCAACGAAGTCTTTCTTATCATAACGTTGATTCTTGATTGTGGGTTATCAAGATCAATAGCAGGTTCAATCTCTACATCATTATCATTACTAGGTTGAGCATCAACATGAACATCATTACTAACATTATCACTAGGTTCATGTTCATCACCAGAGTGTGTCTCAGCATCATAAATAGAAATATTATTGGAGTTATCAGATGTATCTATAGCAGGTTCACTAGCATGCAAAGTCCTATTAGTTTTCTTTTTCCTTTTATTACTAGGACTTGGTGCATCAGTATTAATTCTCTGAGAATCATGTTCAACTCTCTTAGGATGGCCATCAAGATACAAAGGTTCCTGGGTCATTTTACCACCTCTAGTCATAACCCTAACAACATTATCATTGTTCTTACTATTCAACTCATTAAGCAAATCATCTTGTGCCTTAAGTACTTGTTCTACGTGAGTGGTAACCATGGGAGCTTGTTTACTAATAAGCTTAAGATCATTAACAGTTCTACTCATATAATCACCCAAGTGGTCAAGCATGTAAGCATTACATTTCAATTATCTACTAACATAAGCATTGAAGTTTTCTTGTCTAACAATAAAATTATCAAACACATCCAAGCATTGACTAGCAGACTTATTATGAGTAATATCACCTTCATCAAATCTATGGAGAGAGTTTACCTCTACTACCTGTGTCGGGTTATCAAGACCATGTGTTTCTTCAATAGGCGGTAAATTTTTAACATCTTCAGCTTTAATACCTTTTTCTTTCATAGAGTTATTTGCCTCTTTCATATCTTCAGGACTTAGAAATAGAATACCGCTTTTCTTCGGAGTTGTCTTAGGAGTTGGTTCAGGAAGTATCACATCATTTTCATTACTCAATATATTATTCAATAGCAATTCAACTTGCTCAACAGTTCTTTGCCTGAAAACACAACTAGCACAACTATCTGCGTGGTCTCTGGAAGCATCGGTTAGTCCATTATAAAAGATATCAAGTATTTCATTTTTCTTAAGAGGATGATCAGTCAAAGCATTAAGTAATTGGAGAAGCCTCCCCCAAGCTTGTGGGAGACTCTCTTCTTCAATTTGCACAAAATTAAATATTTCCTTTCAAGCAGCTTGTTTCTTATGAGTGGGGAAATATTTTGCAGAGAAGTAGTAATCATATCCTGGGGACTACGCACACAACCAGGAGCAAGAGAATTAAACCATAACTTAGCATCACCCTTTAATGAGAAAGGAAACAATTTAAGAATATAGTAATAGCAAAAAATTTCCTCATGAGCAAATAGGGTGGCTATATCATTCAATTTAGTAAGATGTGCCACAACAGTTTCAGATTCATATCCATGAAAAGGATCTGATTCAACCAAATTAATTAACTCGGGATCGACAGAGAATTCATAATCCTTATCAGTAACAAAGATAGCTGAAGTAGCAAAAGTGGGATCATATTTCATTCTAGCATTCAAGGATTTTTCTTTCAACTTAGCTAACAATTTCTTAAGATCATCTCTATCATTGCAAGCAAGAAAGTCTCTAGCAGTTTCTTCATCCATAACATAACCCTCAGGTACAACAGGCAATTCATATCTAGGGGGAGAATCCTATCTTCAGTTTCAATGATTTCATTCTCTCTAGCCCTAGCAAGTTGTTCATCAAGAAATTCACCTAGTGGCACAGTATTATCAAGCGGAGAAGTAGTTTCATCATAAGCATCATGCATAGTAGAAGTGGCATCATCAATAACATGCGACATATCGGAATCAATAGCAGGTGTTGGTGTCGCGAGTTTACTCAAAACAGAAGGAGAATCAAGTGCAGAGCTAGATGGCAGTTCCTTACCTCCCCTCGTAGTTGAGGGATAGATCTTAGTTTTGTCATCTTTCAAAATCCTCATAGTGATCAACAGATATAAATCCCAAGTGACTAAGAGAATAGAGATATGCTCCCGGGCAACGGTGCCAGAAAAACGTCTTGATAACCCACAAGTATAGGGGATCGCAACAGTTTTCGAGGGTAGAGTATTCAACCCAAATTTATTGATTCGACACAAGGGGAGCCAAAGAATATTCTCAAGTATTAGCAGCTGAGTTGTCAATTCAAAGACTTAATATCTGCAGCAAAAGTATTTAGTAGCAAAGTAGTATGGAAGTAACGGTAATAGTGCCAAAAGTAACAATAGTAGTTTTGTAGCAATCGTAGCAGTGGCAACGGAAAAGTAACAAAGCAAAGATCAATATGAAACAAACTCGTAGGCAATGGATCAATGATGGATATTATGTTGGATGGCATTCATCATGCAACAGTTATAACATAGGGTGACACAGAACTACCTCCAATTCATCAATATAATGTAGGCATATATTCCAAATATAGTCATAAATGCTTATGGAAAAGAACTTGCATTACATCTTTTGTCCTACCCTCCCGTGGCAGCGGGGTCCTATTGGAAACTAAGGGATATTAAGGCCTCCTTTTAATAGAGTACCAGACCAAAGCATTAGCACTTAGTGAATCCATGAACTCCTCAAACTACGGTCATCAGCGGGAGTGGTCCCGACTATTGTCACTCCAGGGTTGCCGGATCATAACACGTAGTAGGTGACTATTGACTTGCAAGATAGGATCAAGAACACAAATATATTCATGAAAACATAATAGGTTCAGATCTGAAATTATGACACTCGGGCCCTAGTGACAAGCATTAAGCATAGCAAAGTCATAGCAACATCAATCTTAGAACATAGTGGATACTAGGGATCAAACCCATACAAAACTAACTCGATTACATGGTAAATATCATCCAACCCATCATGGTCCAACAAGTCTAAGATGGAATTACTCACGCACGATGGTGATCATCATGAAATTAGTGATGGAGGATGGTTGATGATGACGATGGCGACAGATTCCCCTCTCTGGAGCCCTGAACGGACTCCAGATCTGCCCTCCCGAGGAAGAACAGGGCTTGGCGGCGGCTTTGTATTGTAAAACGCGATGAATCCTTCTCTCTGATTTTTTTCTCCCCGAACGTGAACATATGGAGTTGGAGTTGAGGTCGGTGGAGGTCCAGGGGGCCCACAAGGTCGGGAGACGCGCCCCGGGGGTGGGCGCGCCCCCACCCTTGTGGCCAGGGTGTGGGCCCCCTTCACTTGATTCTTTCGCCAATATTTTTTATTAATTCCAAAACTTGTCTCCGTGAAGTTTCAGGTCATTTCGAGAACTTTTTATTCTGCACAAAAATAACACCATGGCAATTCTGCTTAAAACAATGTCAGTCCGGGTTAGTTCCATTCAAATCATGCGAGTTAGAGTCCAAAACAAGGGTAAAAGGGTTTGGAAAAGTAGATACGATGGAGATGTATCAGGCACTGTCTAGAGTTTTACTAGCATAATAGATAACATTCAGTCTATTCTCAACTCTTTGTCCTAGAACAGCACCAACAACATAATCACTAGCATCACACATAATTTCAAAGGGTAAGTTCCAATCAGGTGGCTGAACAATAGGAGCAAAAATCAAGGCTTTCTTAAGTATTTCAAATGCTTCTACACAATCATCATCAAAAACAAAAGGAACATCTTTTTGTAAGAGATTGGTGAGAGGCCTAGAAATTTCAGAGAAGTCTTTAATAAACCTCCTATAGAAACCAGCATGACCAAGGAAGCTTCTTATACCTTGATATCTTTAGGACATGACATCTTTTCAATAGCATCTACTTTAGTTTTATCAACTTCAATACCTCTTTCAAAAAATGTATGCCCCAGGACAATACCTTCATTAACCATAAAGTGGCACTTCTCCCAATTCAAGACAAGATTAGTTTCTTCACATCTCTGCAAAACTCGATCAAGGTTGCTTAAGCAATCATCAAAATAAGTTCCGAAAACGGAGAAATCATCCATGAAAACCTCAACAATCGTTTCACAAAAATCAGAGAATATAGCAGTCATACATCTTTGAAAGGTGGCATGTGCATTACATAAACCAAAAGGCATACATCTATAAGCAAAGGTACCGAAATGCCAAGTAAAAGTGGTTTTCTCTTGATCATCTTTTGACACAGGTATTTGAGAGAAACTAGAATAACCATCTAGAAAGCAAAAATGAGTATGTTTGGATAGTCTTTCTAGCATTTGATCGATAAAAGTTAGAGGGTAATGATCTTTTCTAGTAGCTTTATTCAATTTGCGAAAATCAATTACCATTCTATAACCTGTAACAATTCTTTGTGGAATCTATTTATTCTTATCATTAGGATCAACAGTAATACCTCCCTTCTTAGGGACACAATGAATAGGGCTTACCCATTGACTATTGACAATAGGATAAATTATACCTTCCTCCAGAAGCTTTAGTATTTCATTTCTTACCACTTCTTTCATCTTAGGATTTAACCGTCGTTGATGATCAACAATTGGTTTAGCATCTTTCTCCAATTTTATTTTGTGCTGGCATAGAGTGGGACTAATGCCCTTAAGATCATCAAGAGTATATCCAATAGCGGAGCAGTGCTTCTTCAGAGTTTTCAATAATTTCTTTTCTTCATGCCCTAAAAGGTTAGCACTAATAATAATAGGATATATCTTCTCTTCATCAAGATAAGCATATTTCGGTGTATCAGGTAATTGTTTAAGATCAAACACGGGATCACCCTTGGGTGGAGGAGGATCTCCGAGGATTTCAACAGGCAAATTCTGTTTCAAAATAGGCCCTTGATTAAAGAATACTTCATCTATTTCCCTTCTTTCAGTCATAAACATATCATTTTCATGGTCTAGCAAATATTGTTCTAAAGGATCAGTAGGAGGCAGGCAACAGAAGCAAGACCAATAATTTCATCCTTACTAGGCAATTCTTTATCATGAGGTTGTCTATGAAATTTAGAAAATTAAAATCATGAGACATATCTCCTAAACTAACAGTAACAATATCTTTCTCGCAGTCTATCTTAGCATTAACTATATTCAAGAAGGGTCTACCAAATATAATGGGACAAAAGTTATCTTGTGGGGAACCAAGAACAAGAAAATTGGTAGGGTATTTATTTTTTCCACACAAGACTTCAATATCTCTAACAATCCCAATTGGTGATATAGTATCTCTATTGGCAAGGTTAATAGTAACATCAATATCTTCTATCTCAGCATGTGCAATATCATTCATAATTTCTTCATACAAGGTATAAGGAATTGCACTCACACTAGCCATGATAACAATGATATCCTATTTTAACAGAAACAACAAACATGCCAACAACAGGTCTATGTTTGTCTTTCATATCGGGTTTAGCAATTCTAGCACCTTCATCACAAAAATAAATAGCATGCCCATCAATATTATCAACCAAGAGATCTTTAACAATAGCAATACTAGGTTCAACTTTAATTTGCTCAGGGGGTGTAGGTGTTCTAGTATAACTCTTACAAACACTACTGGAATCAGCTAATTTGCCATCTGCCAGCTCTTTGCCGTCTGCTAGCTGACGGCAAAGAAGCTCTTTGCCATCAGCTACCCAAAAGCAGACGGCAAAGAAATGGCAGACGGCAAAGAAGCTCTTTGCCATCTGCGAGCTCTTTGCCGTCCGCCAGCGGACGGCAAAGAATCTTTGCCGTCCGCTGGCAGACGTTAAAGAGAGAGGTGGCCCCCACCCCCCGCCCGTTTGGAAAATACTTAACGGCCCACCTCTTTGCCGTCCGCCAGCAGACGGCAAAGAGGCAAAAGGGCGGACGGCAAAGAGTGGCGGACGGCAAAGAGGACACTACCTAACGGCCCGTACCCCCCGCCCGTTACTCTGTTTTCTCCTCGCCGAGCCCCGCCACCACTTCCCACCCCACCGCCGCCGCCGCCGCCGCGCGCCGCCGCCCCCACCACTCGCCGCCGCCCGGTGGCCCCACCACCCCGCCGCCCACCGGCCCCCGCCCCGTCGCCACTGCCGCTCGGCGCCATCGCCCCGCCGCCCCGTCGCCCCGCCGCCCCTCGCCCCACCGCCCCGGCCCCCCGCCGCCCCACCGTCCCGTCGCCCCCCCGCCCCGGCCCCCGCCGCCCCCGCACCCCGGCCCCCGCGCCCCGGCCCCCCTCCGCCCCGGGCCCGGCCCCCCGCCGCCCCAGGCCGCCCCACGCCCCGGCCACCTCCTCCACCGGCCCGCCCCCTCCTCCACCGGCCTCCTCCTCCACCGGCCCTGCCCCAGGTGAGCCCCCCTCCTTTTTTCTGTTTTTTTTCTATTTTTTCCTTTTTAGTTTTAGTTTTAGTTTAGATTTAGTTTTAGTTTTAGTTTTAGGTTTAGTTTTAGTTTAGTTTTAGTTTTAGGTTTAGTTTAGTTTGAGGAAAGAAGAAGAAGAAGAGAAAAAGAGGAGAGGAGGAGAAGAAGAAGAGGAAAAAGGAAAGGAAGAAGAAGAGGAGGAGGAGGAGAAGAAAAAAGAAGAAGAGGAAGAAGAAGAAAAAGAGGAGAGGAGGAGAAGAAGAAGAGGAAAAAGGAAAGGAAGAAGAAGAAGAGGAGGAGGAGAAGAAAAAGAAGAAGAGGAAGAAGAAGAAGAAAAAAGAGGAGAGGAGGAGAAGAAGAAGAGGAAAAAGGAAAGGAGGAAGAAGAAGAAGAAGAAGAAGAAGAAGAAGAAGGAAAAAAGGAAGAAAAGGAAGAATAGGAAGAAGAAGAAAAGGAAAAAAGAGGAAAAAACCCCGACCCGACACGGCACCCCGACCCGACACGGCAACCCGACCCCGACCCGGCACCCCGACACGACACTCCGACCCCGACCCCGACACCCCGACCCCGACCCCGACACCCCGACCCCGAGCCTGACCCGACACCCCGACCCCGACACCGACACGGCACCCCGACCCCGACCCGGCACCCCGACCCCGACCCCGACCCCGACACCCCGACCCCGAGCCTGACCCGACACCCGACCCCGACACCAACACGGCACCCCGACCCCGACCCGGCACCCCGACCCGACACCCCGACCCCGAGACCCCGACCCCGACACCGACACGACACCCCGACACCGACACCCTGACACCACACCCACCCTTACCCCGACACCGACACGGCACCCCGACCCCGACCCGGCACCCCGACCCGACACCCCGACCCCGAGACGGCACCCCGACCCGACACCCCGACCCCGACCCCGAGACCCCGACCCCGACACCGACACAGCACCCCGACCCCGACCCGGCACCCCGACACGACACCCCGACCCCTAGACCCCGACCCCGAGACCCCAACCCCGACCCCGACACCCCGACCCCGAGCCTGACCCGACACCCCGACCCCGACACCGACACGGCACCCCGACCCCGACCCGGCACCCCGACCCGACACCCCGACCCCGAGACCCCGACCCCGACACGGCACCCCGAGACCGACACGACACCCCGACCCCCGACACCTCCCGAAAAGGTGTTCTTTGGCCTTCCAGAAGCCGACGGGGTCATATATTTGTGAATTATTAGTTAGGTCATATATCTTTCGATTTTGTTATGAAAAACATCATATATAATTGTGTTGATCGGGTAGTTTTAAATGTGCAGTTGTTTCATCGCTGCGAGGTTTGGTGTTCGACGACCTCGCCGTGCGTTTGACGAGCTCTGCCCCTTCGTTCGTGGGTGAGCACAAATGACATGTCCTCCTCCCCCATTAATTATTTGATCTATTCCGATGAAACTTGATAGCTAGCTATATATGTGTCTTGAATCATCAGTATGCGTAACCAATATGTGTCTCCCGTTCGAAAGCGTCATAGTTATAAATATGCATGCATTTGCATATTTATAACCTTGATTCTTTCGAATTGTCCAACGCTATCCATGGACAGCCCGAGTATGTTTAGATTGGGTTCGTTTTCCCATATGCTTTGCTCCGGATCCGACGCATAAATTTCGTCAGTGCCTCCCCTGTTGTTCTCCGGGTACACATCCTCTCTGTTTATTGCAGAGACGTGTATCAGGAGAACAGCGGGGAGGTGCTGCCGAAATTTTGCGTAGGATCCGGAGCATAGCATGGGAAAATGAACCCAATCTAAACATACTCGGGTGGGATTAGGACCTATCATTACCTATTAGAGTGTAGGTTGCATGGACGTAATAAAATTGACAAAGTAGATCAACTGATGAATATATACATGGTGAATTATATATATATATATTTGTTGTGTGTCTAGTAGCTCTGAAAGTCAAGATGAGTGATCGTGCGTGGATGTACACCGGTCACACTGGTCAGAACAAATGGAGCACTGAATGGTTCACAAAAACCAAGGGGTTTGTGCGAGCCGCATTTGCAAATGGCCAGAGGAAAACCTGGTGCCCCTGTTTACGGTGCGGCAATTGGGAAAAGAGGACAGAGGCTGAAATGGGCAAACACCTGCAGAAGAGTGGTTTTACGCCCGATTATACGGTGTGGACATTTCATGGTGAGTCTGCCCAACGTGACCGAGCTGAGGTGGATCGTCGTCGCACCGACGAGCATGGTACCGGGATGGAAAACATGGTGCAAGACTTCGATGATGCTCGGGATTCGGACGAGGAGATGGAGGAATCTGCAAAGGCCTTCAATGAAATGTTGGAGTCTTCAAAACGTCCGCTCCATGAGCACACTGAGCTTTGTCAGTTGGATGCCATCTCACAAGTAATGGCTCTGAAGGCTCAGTTCAACTTGGGCAGAGAATGCTACGATGCAATGATGACAGTATTTGGACGCTTTCTACCCAAAGGCCATGTAATGCCTGCAAACCTGTACCAGTCGGACAAAATCCTCCGTGCACTGAAGATGCCCTATGATAAGATACATGCCTGTGAGAAAGGATGTGTCTTGTTTAGGCTTGACTATGCGGACTTGAACTATTGTCCCATTTGCAAGTCTTCCAGGTATGTTGTGGTAGACAACGGTATGGGTGAGAAGACACAGACCAAAATCCCCGTTAGTGTTCTTCGGTATATGCCAATCGTACCAAGACTTCAACGTCTTTTCATGGTCGAAGAGACGGCCAGACAGATGACATGGCACAAAACGGGCAAAAGAACCGAACTAGATGCAGATGGGAATCTGATGATTGTACACACATCGGATGGTGTTGCGTGGAAAAAGTTTGATGAATTACATGGTGACAAAGCGGCAGATCCGAGGCATCCTCGAGTCGGCATCAGCACGGATGGGTTCAGTGTGTTTGGTATGACAGCAGCCCAATACAGTTGTTGGCCCGTATTTGTCTTTCCACTCAATCTCCCCCCCGGACAGATTCTGCAAAGAAAGAACATTTTCCTGACGTTGATAATTCCAGGGCCCAACTATCCGGGGAAAAATATGAATGTGTACATGCAACCGCTTAAGGACGAATTGCAAGAAGCCTGGGATAATGGGTTCAAGACATACGACGCCTATAGCAAACGGAACTTCATAATGCGTGTCTGGTACATGTACTCGACGCATGACTTGCCGGCGTATGCGCTATTCGTTGGCTGGTGTGTGCATGGAAGGTTCCCGTGCCCCACATGCAAGGGAGCTCTTGAGTTTCGTTGGCTTCAGGCCGGTCGCAAGTTTTCTTGCTTCGACATGCATAGACAGTTCCTGAATCCTCGCCATAAGTTCAGGAAAGACAAGAAGAACTTCATCAGAGGTAGAGTTGTCAAAAACTCTGCACCACCTGCATTGACAGGCCAACAGACCCTGGATCAGTTAAACGCTCTCGAGCCAGATCCAGAGCGTCCAGGGTACTTCAAGGGGTATAATTCTAAGCACGCCTGGACTCACAAAACATGCTTATGGGATCTGCCTTACTTCAAAGACCTCCTTTGCCCACACAACATCGACGTGATGCACACTGAGAAGAATATCGCCGAGGCACTTTTTGGTACATTGTTCGGCATAGATGGGAAGTCAAAGGATAATACTAAGGCTAGAGTCGATCTGGAGGCGCTATGTGATAGGCCGTTACAAAACATGAAAGAACCGAAAGGAAAGCAGAACTGGACGAAGCCAAAGGCATGGTTCAATCTTGGAAGGCCAGCTATGAGGGAAATTATCTTGTGGGTGAAAATGCAGTTGATGTTCCCCGATGGGTATGCAGCGAATCTACAGAGGGGAGCCAGTCTTGATAAATTGAAGATATTTGGTCTCAAGAGTCATGATTGGCACATATGGATTGAGCGGGTAATGCCGGTGATGTTGCGTGGCTTCATCCCTGAGGATGAATGGCTAGTACTGGCAGAACTCAGCTATTTCTTCCGTGTTCTTTGTGCGAAAGAACTATCGCCTGGCGTGCTAGAAGAAATGGAAGAGTTGGCGCCGGAGTTGATCTGCAAGTTAGAGAAGATCTTTCCACCGGGCTTCTTTAATCCAATGCAACATTTGATTTTGCATCTCCCGACCGAGGCAAGATTGGGGGGGCCCGTGCAAAATCGTTGGTGCTACCCAACTGAGAGGATGCAGAAGACGCTTCGACAAAAATGTAAAAATAAACGTAGAATTGAAGCATCGATGGCTGAGGCATTCATCACTGAGGAGGCGGCAAACTTCGTGACAGCACACTACGAAGCCAAAAATCGTCATTTGCATAATCCGAAGCCTCGGTACAATGCTGACGACCCTAAAAAGGGTGGATCAAACCTCAGCCTATTCAAAGGGAATCTCGCACCAGCCAGTGTTTCAAATCCAGTATCTTTGGATAACGAACAATGGCGGACCATTTCGTTGTATATCTTCAACAACCTGATAGAAGTGCGGCCGTACATCGAGTAAGTTCTCGGTACATAGTTTCGCAACTTCTATTTCCTTTGAACTGCTCTTATTCCTGGATATTTCATACAGTCGATACGTCGCCTTATTCTCGTATGGAGCGGTGATCCAAAAGGATTCTGTCGAAGAGTATGAGCTTCTCGCAAAGCAAGGAGGCGGCTATCCCGGTTTCATCTCTTGGTTCAAACAAACGGTAATTTCTATTAGACTTGTAGGCTAATTTGTAGGCGGCTATCCCGGTTTCATTCGCTAATTTGTGCGTAATGCAACAATCCTCTCATATTAAACTTGTAGGCTAATTCAGAGTCTATGGACGCCGAATTGAGACAAGTCGCTAATGGTTTTGACTATAAGGTCCGTTCATTTGACAAATACGACATCAACGGGTATCGCTTTCGTACCTATGGCAAAGAGCTATCTATGGCCGACCGAAAGTCTACAAATTGTTGTGTATCTGCTATCGGCGAAGGAGGTACCGAGTATTATGGGAGAGTTGAAGCAATTTATGAACTTCTATTCTATGGTGAAAACCCACCGAATGTCGTAGTCTTCAAATGTTATTGGTTTCAGCCGAAGGAGACTAGAAGGACTCATGAACATATAGGGCTAGTTGAAATCAACCAAAGCACCCATTTAGATGTTCCTGATGTCTATATTACGGCTCAACAGGCGACCCAAGTATTCTATCTACCGTGGGCCTGCCAAACTAATCCAAATCTGAAAGGTTGGGATGTCGTTTATGAAGTGCCGCCACGTGCTAGACTATCTCCCCCAAAGGAAGAGGATTATGAACCTCACATTAACCCAGACACATATGAAGGAGAATTCTTCCAAGAGACACGTCTTTCCAAAAAGCGTTTCAAGAACCGCTATACTTCACCCCAAAACATTGAAGTAGACAGCGACAGTGAATCCGACATCACCCCAGAGGAGGAACAAGAAGAGCCGGAACAAGAAGAGGTTACTGCTGCGGATGACCTGTCATTGCTTGACCGATTACGTCAAGGTGGCCTTGCACATGTTGATGCCACTGAACCCTATGAGCCCGTCATTGATTATAGTGATGATGATGATTATGCATTTATTGATGATACTGATCGAGATTATTAGTAGTGTCAGGTATTAAATTTTTTAATGTTGTACTTGATGATGATACACTTAAGTGATACACATATTATTATTCATGTCGGTCTTTTTTTATGTTGTACTAATTTCGTTTACTGTTTGTCATGGCAGGTGTTGAAAGATGGTGGGCGCTGGTCGGGAGCGCGCCAAGGCCCCTTCTTCGTCGGCGCGTGGTCTGAGGTCTTCCATTCCAGACGCACCTCTCCGCCGAGCGTTGCTGGACAGTATGGCCACACCGTCGGGCCCTTCTTCGTTGACCGCGGTGCCCAGCAGGGGACGAGGTAGGAAGAGAGGAGGTGGGGCACGTGGTCGCGGGAGAGGAGGTAGGGTGACTGCTACGGCGCCTTCCTCGCCGCCACCCCCAGCTGTTTCACCCGAGCACGTGACTGCTAGGGTGGACTCGTCCGAGGAGGAGGCTACACGGACTCCGGTCCACGAGCCTCCGGTCCACGGGTCTTGGGCCCACGAGCCTCGGGTCGACTGGCCTTCGGCCCACGAGACCCCGGAGGAGCACACGTCCGGATGGGGTACCTGGCCGGATCAGCCCGAGGAGCCGAGTGGCCATGCTGATGATGGCGGGGAGCCGACTGATCTTGAGGAGGAGGGGGGCACCGTCTACCAGCGTGGTGCTACACGGCTCCCGTCCGTGCCGGCGACCCGCGAGCAGAGGTGGTTGATTTTCCCTGATGGGGAGAGGTACGTAAGTGCATTTAATATTTTTGTACCTTGTGCATTCACGTTTCTTCAAATAACTAATGCGTTGGCCTTGTCATGCTGCAGGGGTTGGGACCACCATCATAGTGTCCGCCGGCCCAACTCCGTCCTTGGAGTTCTTTGCCGGCAAAACTTCCCGGGGTTTGTCACGTTGCCTGGTGAGGGTCGGCTTCCAGAGCTTGGATTGAGCTGGGAGCACTACGTGGCTGCCCCGGCCCCGCCGGATGTCATTATCGACGGTGTCGTGTGCGACACGAGGGCAGACATGGTGATCAGGACGTTCTGGGTAATTTCTCCTTTACACATTTAAAAATCTTCAACTAGCTAGTTATTAATTGTACTAATCAATATTGTCTCATTTGATTGCAGACATTCTACAGGTGTGAGGAGGGATACGAGGAGGACGCGGCACATGTTATCGAGAACGTCTGCAAGCGCCTACTCCAGAACTTACGGCACGAGGCTCGGGTGCAGGCTGTTCGAGACTACTACGCCTTGCGTGGTATCAAGAAGACCAAGCCGGCGTGCCGCGATAAGTTCCTGAGTAAGGAGCAGTACATGAAGGTAATTCTTAAGGCCTTCTACTTAAGTTCCTTCATTTAGTAATTCTTAGCCGTAGCGCTCAAGTTTCTATTTGCTAACTTAGGCGCCTCCGAGATGGTGTGCGGATCGGATGGATTGTTGGGAGGTGTTGGTCGATGAGTGGTGCTCAAAAGAATGGCTAGCCCTCCACAACGAGGCCAAGGACAAACGTGCCCAAATGGAAGGTGTGCCACACCATCAAGGCAGCTCCAACTTATATCAGTTCGGGCGCAACTGGGTATGTGGTTTGCTTCATGATTCATGCAATTCATTCATCATGCTAGCTTGAGCCCTTTAATTACTAATTTACATTGTTTCTCTCTTTCAGGCACGCCACAATAAGGTGGATAAGGTGCCAGAGGTGTACGACCTGTATGCCATGGCCCACACTGCCTCTTTCAAGAAAGTCAAGGCTTTCTCTCAGTCTGACCTCGATGATGCAAACAACTTCACCAACATCTCCTCCCACAACAAGCTCGTGAGATATAGAGATGAGGGGAAGGCGAGGAAAGGGGAGGACTTTAACCCGAGCCAGGGTCCCATTGATCCAGAGCTGGTGATGATATCTGGTGGCGGGAGGTCCCATGGCTCCATAGCCATTGGAGATGGACTTATCCGTTGTCCTAGCACTCTCCCGGAGATCAAGGCGCGCCAGTCGAGCTCCGCTCCTGAGATAAGGCCTCGTGAACGGCCAGTGCAACTCGCCATCAAGGTTAGTGATACGTACTCAGTTATCTTTCTCCATTACATTGTGTGCGCTTCCATCAATGATTACAAATGGTCATGTGAGTGGTGTTGCAGGCTGCTATACAGAGTGAGAGAGATCGAACGGAGAAACTTCTGGCGGAGGCGGCGGAGAGGCAGCGGGAGTTGGAGGAGAGGACGACAAAGATGATGGAGGAGGAGAGGGCACGGAATGACATGCAGGCAAGGGCCATGTACGAGCTCCTTGTGGTAAGTTTCTTCTGCAGATTAGCCAAAACATTCATGTAGTGTTTGTCTCATTACTAACTAGTATGACTGAGTCGTCGAAACCAAATGTGCAGTCTGTGTGCGAGAAGACAGGTCAGACCGCTCCGCCGATGCCAGTGATTGCTCCTGGGACCACGGTGAGTTTTATTTGAATGGACATTACTTGCTAGTCTTAACATTTGAGTGTCATCATGCTAACAAGACATTGGAAATGATCTTTGGTGCAGCGTAACTCCAGACAAGCATCGCACGATCCTTCTCCAGCTACCGACACGAGCCACCCCGCTCCTACACCTCCTGGATCTTGGTAAGTTTATCTAGTGTTTTGCTTAACACATGCATAAAGACCTAGACTTAGCTTTAATTAGCTTAGTTAGCTCATAGACGATCCATTTTACTTAAGTTAGCTCTAAAATGACCCATTTTACCTAGGTTAGCTTATAAATGATCCAGTTCATCCAAGTTAGCTCAAAAATGACCCATTTTACCTAGATTAGCTCCTAAATGATCCATTTTACCTACGTTAGCTTTAAAATGACCCATTTCAACTAGGTTAACTCCAAAATGACCCATCTTACCTAGGTTATCTCATAAACGATCCATTTCAACTAATTAGCTCAAACGATCATTCAACTATTAGCTCATAAACGATCCATTTCACCAAGTTAGCTAAAAAACGATCCATTTCACCTAAATTAGCTCTTAAATGATCCATTTCACCTAAGTTAGCTCAAAAAGATCCATTTCAACTAAATTAGCTCATAAATGATCCATTTCACCTAAGTTAGCTAAAAAACGATCCATTTCACCTTAGTTAGCTAAAAAACGATCCATTTCACCTTAGTTACCTCAAAAACGATCCATTTGACCTTAGTTAGCTCATAAACGACCCATTTCAACTAAGTTAGCTCATAAATGATCCATTTCACCTTAGCTAGCTCATAAACGACCCATTTCAACTTAGCTAGCTCATATATGATCCATTTCACGTAAGTTAGCTCATAAATGACATACTCTTATTGTTCTAGTCTTCTTCTTGTTCTAGTCTTCTTCTTGTTCTAGTCTTCTTCTTGTTCTACTCTTCTTGTTCTAGTCTTCTTATTCTAGTCACTTATTTCTAACTTTCTTATTTTTCATTTTGCAGATTTCATTCACTTGACGAAAGCTTGCATAGATGGAGTGCTCCTTATCCCTTTCTCTGTTTCTTTTGTATCGTTGAACTATGCATGTATCTTGGTAGTTGGATGAACTATGCTATGTATGATGGAACTTGGTAGTTGGATGGAACATATGTGATGAAGTTATGTGATGGAACTATGTATGATGGAACTATGCATGTTGGATATCTTATATGTTTGCTGTGAAAATTGTTGTCATATATATCTTATGTGATGGAACTCTGCCTTGTGAAATATATCTATATATGCCATATATATTTTCTGTGAAAATTGTTGGATTTAATAAAAAACAGAAAAAGACCCAATATGCAGGCTCTTTGCCGTCTGCCACCGACGGCAACGGGCCCTTTGCCGTCTGCCGCGGACGGCAAAGAAGCCACGTGGCATCCAGCTGTGCTTCCTAGGAGCTGACCCATTTGGTCAGTTTGCCTACAGTGGTAGACGACAAAGAGTTTGCCGTCAGCGGCGGACGGCAAAGGCCTGCCATGTAGTGACGTGTAGATGACATCATATGGCAGACGGCAAAGGCACTAGAAAGTTTGCCGTCCGCGGCGGACGGCAAAGGGCTGCCGTTAGGCACTTAACGGACTGAGAGCACAATTATTGCCGTCCGCCCTCTTTGCTGTCAGCCGCCAGAAAGCAGACGGCAAAGTAGCTGTTTACCGTAGCCTACTTTGCCGGAGCCTTTTGCCGTCCGCGGCTGACGGCAAAGGTCTTTGCCGTCCGCCGTTCGTGCCTTTTCCGTCCGCCGTGGCAGACGGAAAAATAGCTGATTCCTGTAGTGAAACCACAGTTGAAGCTTTAGCGTGATCCTTTATTATAACAGGAAAAAGTGGTTTCTCAATATAAGCAGCAGGAACAATAGGATCAACATTGTAAGTAATAGTTTCTTATGCAACTTCAATAGGTTCAATTACTTTAACTTCAATGGGAGGATGATATTTAAACAACTTCTCCTTAGGGAGATCAACATGAGTAGCAAAATATTCACAGAAAGAAGCTAACATCTCAGAGTCAAGTCCATATTTAGTGCTAAAATCACGAAAAGCATCGGTATCCACAAAAGATTTAACACAATCAAAATTAAGGTTTATACCTGACTCTTTACCTTCATCGAGTTCCCAATCTTCAGAGTTGCATTTAATTTTTTTCAATAAATCCCATTTGAATTCAATATCCTTTTTCATATAGGAACCAGCGCAGGAAGTATCGAGCATGGATCGATCATTATGATAAAGCCGAGCATAATTTTTTTAACAATAATTTCTCTTGAGAGCTCATGATTGGGGCATGAATATAACATTGACTTAAGCCTCCCCCATGCTTGAGCAATACTTTCTCCTTCATGAGGCCAAAAATTATATATATAATTCCGATCAGGATGAACCAGATGCATAGGATAAAACTTCTGATGAATTTCCAATTTCAATCGGTTGTAGTTCCATGATCCAATATCATCCAATAGCCTATACCATGTTAATGCATTTACCTTCAAAGATAAAGGGAAGACCTTCTTCTTGACAACATCCTCGGGCATACTTGCAAGCTTAAATAATCCACAGACTTCATCCACATAGATTAGGTACATATCAGGATGTAATGTTCCATCTCCTGCATAAGGATTAGCTAGCGGTTTCTCTATAATACCCGAAGGAATTTCATAATAAATATTTTTAGTAGGTGTAGTAGGTTGAGGAGCAACTCTTTGCTCTTCCGGTTGAGGTGAAGATACCCCGAACAGGCCCCTCAAGGGATTATTTTCCATAGTAACAAGTGACAGTAAATTTCAGCACACTATATAAATGTTTCCACACCAAATTCCACTTACCAAAGGCGCTTCACTCCCCGGCAACGGCACCAGAAAAGAGTCTTGATGACCCATAAGTATAGGGGATCTATTGTAGTCCTTTTGATAACTAAAAATGTCGAACCCAACAAGGAGCAGAAGGAAATGACAAACGGTTTTCAGTAAGGTATTCTCTGCAAGCATTGAAATTATCAGCAACAGATAGTTGTGTGATAAGATAATCCATAACAGGTAACAAGTAACAAAAGTAAACACGGTGCAACAAGGTTTCCCGGTCCTTTTTGTATCAAAGGACAATCCTGGACGAACTCTTATATAATGCAAAGCGCTCCCAAGGACACATGGGAATTGTCATCAAGTTAGTTTTCATCATGCTCATATGATTCGCGTTCGTTACTTTGATAATTTGATATGTGGTTGGACCAGTGCTTGGGTGCTGCCCTTCCTTGGACAAGCCTCCCACTTGTGATTAACCCCTCTCACAATTATCCGCAGCTACGAAAGAAGAATTAAGATAAATCTAACCATAGCATGAAACATATGGATCAAAATCATCCCCTTACGAAGAACACATAAACTAGGGTTTAAGCTTCTGTCACTCAAGCAACCCATCATCTACTTATTACTTCCCAATGCCTTCCCCCTAGGCCCAAACAATGGTGACATGTCATGTAGTCGACATTCACATAACACCACTAGAGGAAAGACAACATACATCTCATCAAAATATCGAACGAATACCAAATTCACATGATTACTTATAACAAGACTTCTCCCGTGTCCTCAAGAACAAACGTAACTACTCACAAAGCATATTAATGATCAAGATCAAAGGAGTGTTAATTATCGTTAAGGATCTGAAAATATAATCTTCCACCGGATAAACCAACTAGCATCAACTACAAGGAGTAATCAACACTACTAGCAACCAACAGGTACCAATCTGAGGTTTTGGGACCAAGATCGAATACAAGAGATGAACTAGGGTTTGAGAGGAGATGGTGCTGGTGAAAATGTTGACGGAGATTGACCCCCTCTTGATGAGAGGATCGTTGGTGATGATGATGGCTTCGATTTCCCCCTCCCGGAGGGATGTTTCCCCGACAGAACAGCTCCGCCGGAGCCCTAGATTGGTCCTGCCCAGGTTCCGCCTCGAGGCAGCGACGCTTCGTCCCGAAAGCTTCCTTCTGATATTTTCCAGGTCAAAACACACCATATAGCAGAAGATGGGCATCAGAGGCCTACCAGGGGGCCCACAAGGACGGGGCGCGTGCCCCGAGGGTAGGGCGCGCCTCCACCCTTGTGGCTGGCTGGTGGCCCCCCTATGGTATTTTCTTCACCTAATATTTTTTATATATTCCAAAAACATGCTCCGTGAAGTTTCAGGACTTTTGGAGTTGTGTAGAATAGGTCTCTAATATTTGCTCCTTTTCCAGTCCATAATTCCAACTGTCGGCATTCTCCTTCTTCATGTAAACCTTATAAAGTAAGAGAGAAAAGGCATAAGTATTGTGATATAATGTGTAATAACAGCCCATAATGCAATAAATATCAATATAAAAGCATGATGCAAAATGGACATATCACCGGAGTTACCTCCACAGCTAACAGATTCGCTAGAGCCTCCACACTACTAGGAAAAGGCTAATTAGTGGCGCACCTGTTTTGGCCATTAATGGCGCACTACAGGTGCGCCACTATCATCACGCCACTAGTAACTAGTACTAATGGCGCACCCCTGGTGCGCCATTAGTATACCAGACAATAGTGGCGCACCTGGAAGTGCGCCATTAGTATGTCAAACGGTGCGCCATTACTATGCCTCCCAGGGGGCCATATTTACCTTGTGCTCTGGGTTACTAATGGCGCACTTCTAGTTAATGCGCCACTAGTGTGTTTATTGCAGTGCGCCACTAAAGTGCAGTATGATGCGCCACTAGTATGAAAATTAGGATTTTTTTTTCTTTTCTGATATTGGCACAGGTTACAAAATATATTACTGCACAGAATATAGACAGCACAACATATAAACAGCAGATTTATCGAATACAATAGAAGATTAGTCTCCGAATACAATTCATCATATTAGTCTCCGAATTCAAAATACCGAACAAAGTTAGAACATTACAAGTCTCGAGACCGCGAGTAGCAAGTTTGTCTTCACATTACAAGTCGATATCGATCATCTAAACTACCATCACATAGAAGAGAGCTGCGGTCATCACGATGAGCATCATCGCGATGAAACTAGTCTTCATCCGGTTCCTCCAATGCTCCCTCCTCTCTCCCGCTAGATAGCGCGCGTATCTAGCTTCCGCCTCCGCCCTAGTGGTGTACCCTTTGTAACTGTTACCGCTGAAACGGTGAACCTGTCTCCGACACTCCTCCCAGTCGTCGTAGACTCCGGGAACCTTACCCTTGTACACGACATACGACGGCATCTCTATGCACTAGACAAACAAAACGTTAGTAGCAATTCACAGACAATACATAAGCAATATATAAGTATGCAACAAAAGGATCGGAAGAGAAAAGCAACACATTAATAGCACGATTCATGGTCCTACTAATAAATAACATCGATTACATATAAGTTGAACGACTATCCAAACTAAAAAGACATACAAGTTCATTAAAGTTTAATTACAACATGAGCTAATCGATGTTTCAGAACTACATAGCATCACTACTTTTGACTCGACTCAGGGACCGGAGCGTGGATGAAGCCGCCGTCTATCGTGATGGTCATGAAATCGCGGTCGTTGTCAGCCTGCATTTGTAGCGTTGTTTCTATCTCATTGTTGGACAGTTGATATCTGAGGTAGAACTGCCCCGAGGTACGAAGGACATCTTGATGAATGATTTCCGCAAACTCCGACTGGATGCGAAAGAATTCTTGTCTGATGTCCGTGTCCTGGATTGCCGACAAGCGTGCGGCCCAATCTTTGAGATTATTTGGTAGCAGAAGGTGATTATGGTCCCGTACAATCGCCCGCATGTGATGGAGGGCGTAGTAGGCATCCTTCTGACCGCCAGGCGGCTGCTTGACGCAGGGGAACGTCGTATTATGGGTGAACACGTGCTTGCCGTACCTACGTATTGGCCTGCTGAAGGTGCCTCCAGATCTGGCGTAGCCGGGGAGAGATTCATCAAGAACTTTCTTGATATTTGTGTAGTCTTTCTTCGACTGACGGTCCGAGTCGAAATACGTGGCCATGGAATATTTTAGGCTTAAGAGGATGAGTGTGCAATGTGTGTCACTGCACAAAACACAGAATGTTAGAAAAAAAAGAACGATCGAAATCTAAGAAATCATATGTTACGGGGCGGTGAGGGGGTGACTTACTCGGGAAAGTAAGGCACGAGGAAGTTATCCTTTTCTGGGTTTGCCAGAATGACGCCTTCGAGGTATGAACTCGCGACTTGCCAGTCCCCAGCGCTGCCCAAGATCTTGGCACACATGTAGAAGGGGTCGACTATCATGATGTCCGGGGTCTTGTCTCTAATGATCCGCATCTCCATACTGAGCGAAAATAGCCGAATGAAGGTGTAGTGCAGTGGGTGAAGGTCAAACATAGCGAAGATGTCATCAAACCGCAGGACGATCATACCCCCGATGGTACTATCGACAAAGCCCTTGCCCTCTGGCACCTTGGCCACGAAAACCGGGTATGCCACATCATTCTCGGAGAGACGCAGCTTCTCCAAAGAAAGAACACTGTCATGCAGACTCCGCATAACACTGGTTGCAGCATTGAGCAGATTAGTCGGTAGCATCGGCCTACCCGCCACATGCACCCTCCTCGAGATATCCTTAGGTGAAGGTGGCCCGTCTTGAGCACGGATCGTACTCGGTGCCGGCTGGCTCGCACCCTTGTTACTCTTTCTTTTCCGTCCCTTCTTCTTCTGCTGTAATGGGATCAAGTTCTGCTCAGAGACCGCCTTCTTGAGTGTGTTGGGGCTGATAATATTTCGCACCTCAGCTATCTGAGGTTCGGTGAAGGCGGCAGCTGGAGGCGTCTCCTAAGAACTGAACGCCAGACGATGCCTGTTGCAATTGGGTTTCTCCGCGGTACCAGCTAGATCGCGGTCGTCTTTTGCAGGGTTGGGTTCTTGAGAAGGAGGCCCGAAGAATTCGTCACCGTACCCATGTTCGTTGAAGTACTCGTCATCGTCGTCATCCGGATCCTGTGCCATATGCATGTCTGGATCCTGTGCCATATGCATGTCCAGCATGTCCGGTAGCGTTGCGGCGGTCTTGCCATGGCTTGGTGTCGGCACGACTGGTGGTGTTGTCTGTGGGGTGGTGTCCCCCACCCCCAAACGAATCTGGCTCTTCGGACAAAGCAGGGGCCAGCTTCAGCAGGCGCTGAGGGTCATCACATCATCTTCGTCGGCCCCAACGGGTCGAAACGGAGGTAACAAGTCGTCGCAGCCTGGCAGCACCCAAACCAGTTGAACCCTATACACGGTGGGTGGCATCGGATTACCGTGGAACACGGGGTTGCCCGGTTGAACGATTCTTCCCTTGGCGACATCGATCAAATCGCCGCCCATGAAGTGCAGGAGAGTGCATGGAACGTCGGCGGCGCCCTGCGAAAACATGTAGGGCGTCAGGGATGCCATGTCAAAGGCAAGGAGATGAATTCATCGGCCGAGAGGCTTAGTTACCGTGATGGCGTCGAGCTCGGCTAATGTCGAGGCACCGCCAACGGCGGGCGTGCAAGTGACGGAGGGGCCGCTTGCTGCCGAGGTGCCGGCCAGCGTATTCTTCCCACACCCAGGTGCATTAAGCTCCAATGCCCGCGCCGGCGCCGGAGACACCAATACCGCCTCCGCCGGAGACACCAATTGCGCCGCCGGCGCGTTGTGCGAGTTGCTGCCCGTGAAGCTGGGAATCGGGGGCGGCCCCTATTGGCCGCCCGCAATCCACGCCTTCAGCCCATCAATCAAGGTAGGCACAATGGCGGTCATCGTCGCTCCCAGTTGGTCTCGCACTTGCTCTTGGACCATCTCCGGAATCCGCGCCACTTGTGCCTTGAGTTCTTGAAACTCGCGCTGCTGGCTTTCCGAGCTGGTCTTTCTCTCCTTTCGCCTAGCGGTATAGTATTCCGACCATTTTGTGGACAAGCCTTTGCCGACCACACGACCAGCTGACGACGGCTTACTGAACTTATCCTTGTTTTTCATTACGTTCAACGCCCTATTTAAAGTGTTGTCCCAAAGGGAGCTCTGAGACGACCCCGCTACTGCTTTCAGTGTCATGCGGAAGGAACGTGAACCATTTAGAAATTTGGCTTCATTAATTAGAATGCAACCATATGGAGCTAATTACGCGGGGGTGTATTCCTTACCAGAACAAGCTCAAGCGCTTTGGTCTTCGGATCCTTGGTAAGCTCCTTTGTTACCGGGTCCACCTTGTACCGGGCCTTGACATAGTTCCTGGTCTGCTTGTCACGGTTTTTATCGAAGAGGGGCGGTAGGCCTTGCTCGGCACGCTCCGCGTCCTCCTTGTCCCATATAGGTTCCGCCACTCTGTAACCGCCGGGACCGAGTTTGTGGACCCCTAAGTTCAAGTCCCGCATATCTTTCCCCTACTGACTTGATTCCGTGGTTGCGTTGCTCTCGCACTTGATCTTGAACTCCTTGTAGTCATCTTCGCTGATCGAAGGATTTGTCTCCTTGATCTTCTCATAACTATCACCTCTTAGAATCCTTCTCCTCATCGCGGCTCTCCAAGTAGCCAGGGCCGTGCTCATCTTCGTGAGGGCGGCACTGTTCACTTTATTCCCTGAGAGGCATGTGTTTGCGATGTCACCGGGGAACTTGTATCATTCGTGCAGCTTCGTGAAGAGGAGGTTGCGCAAATTCCCTCGGTCACGATGCCTTAGGTTCTCGGTGTTGATCGAGACGGTGCTTCGGAGAATGCACCCGAGTTGTCCCGAGTACCACTGACTAATTCTTTGGGCTCTGTTGGATGCCCACTGGAGGACACTTCGGTAAATTCCTGCTTGACGGTGCCGAGCACGTTCGGGCGCCGGTCCTTCCGTTGCCTCTTCGCTTGGCTACCATCTGTGCGTGCGCTGCCATCATCAGTGGTGGCATCCTCGGCGGCACCATCAGTGGTGTCATCCCCGACGCCACTAGGGGTTGTGTAGTCGAGATCAGTTTCTTCCGCGGCGTCCTCATAGTGGTGAGGTTCTTCCTCCATCTCCTGGGACAGCTCCCAGAATTTCTTGCCCGAACCGCCGGCCTCATCGTTGTGGGCCATGTTTCGCTCTAAATAGGAAAAAAGTTAGGTCAAAAAGTAGTTATTGTCAAGGCAAGCAAGGGTGTCTAAGTGTGTGAAAAAATACTAAACTAATCCAAGGGCTGAAAATTGATCAACTGTTTCAAATTGCAGTTTTCTTTCTTGGGGCTTCGGTGTGCGGTACAAAACGGAATTTTGGAAATCTACAGAATGAACAAGCTAAGGGCTGCAAATGCCCGCAAGGCTTCAAGGGTGACGGCATAATGGCTCAGTGTTATTTAAGGGTTGGTTTGTGAGGAATTATCATGGTCTCATCATTTAGGGTTTGTCGACACCGAGGCATCCTAAAAGCTAAGCTTTTATCATTTAGGGTTTGTCGACGCTGAGGCACCCTAAAAGCCTACGCTTTCATCATTTAGGTTTTTATCGACACTGAGGCACCCTAAAAGCCAAGGTTTTATCATTTAGGGTTTGTCGACGCTGAGGCACCCTAAATGCTAAGTTAAGTTTTCATCATTTAGGGTTTATCGATGTCGAGGCACCCTAGGTTGACTGATATATATGGGTATCTTCTAATAATATACCCTATCAAGTATGGCGCAATAGTTAAAAAAATAGCCAACAGTGACATGCAAGTGCTGACAGAAAAGGGAAGGAGAATTCTAAGTTGGGCCTAATCACTTGGCTCTATTGCCACCTATGGCAGTTGCATATTAGTTGTGCAAAAGAATTTAAGAGCGGGCAGTAATGAATAATATCTAATGGGATACCTCAAAAAGCTAATCTAGTATCTCCATTCAACAGTTTTCAACTAGAAAGTGCACAAAGTGCAACAAACAGATTATTTCAACCCCCCAAACAATAATGATAACATTCTTTTCCTGTACTATAAACGACTCATGGTTGATAAGGCTACTGACGGTTAACACAGCTAGCTACGTTGAAAGTGCACAAAGTACTACTATTTTCTTCTTTCTACATCTGCAAAATTCTGTTGAGACAGCTAGCTACGCTACAGGCCACGCCATCCTGAATTAGTAGCTAGGAACTGATTTTCAACTATCACTTTCCTACGTGGGGCTGCATGCATGCTATCTATTGCTAGCTAATTCTATCATTTGTATGTGTACTTGCGAGCTACCACTGCAATTCTTGTGTGTCAGTTGGTACTGATGATGACATGTTAACATGCATGATGCTGCATATCTTGCAGTAGCTTAGAGTTCTCTACCTACACAACACATGGGTCCAGTCCACTCCGGGAAAGCCCAACATTTGAAATGGATATTTCAACCATACATCATGCCCAACCATGCTTTTTTTCTTACTCCCTCTAACCCCTTTGGAACAAAGGAAAATTGTAACAAACAATTGTATGATTAAATTCGTATGGAGGAAAAATCCTACGGTGCAGTTTGAAATAAATAAAGGAATGGCTCATCAAGATCCCTATAAAACTAGGAATTTTGCACGAAACAAACATGATGTAGGTCTTACCTCAATTCAGAGGTTTATGTGGGAAACCAAGTAAAAAAACTGTTGATCCAGTTTATGTGGAAACCTCAAATCCGGATCGAAAACGATAACAGTCCAGGGGCAATACATCTTGTTGAGGCAAGAACACATAAAACACAAAAAAGGTATAAGATTACAACACAACACATTCAGGGCATCACTAGCTCAGAGGATGTTGTTGGGCAGCACATCATGCAGAGGCAACAAAAGAGGTAAGCTTAAAAGGACATCGGTGGGAGCTCCACAAGACAACACTGAAAACACTGGCATGGGTAGACTGATGGTACCACAAACCGTTAGTACCCCATATGTCCTATTTTTAGCAAAGTCATGCTAAAATTCACGGAAAATTTTAGCATGACCTTTGATGAAAATAGGACATATGGAGTACCCGAATTTGCTGGAACGGAAGTTAATCAACATTCCGGCAAACTCAAGGGCCTCTCGAGGTACCTGCAAAATCATTATCCCACCCTGCCCCGCTGCAACCCCACAACACCCCACAATATCATCACGACACGCTGGTTGGCGACAAAACCAAAAATGGCACGCTATGTAGCCTTAATGCTACAGAACATATGAAATACATGCCAGCAATATATATGATATAAACCCCAATAATTTTTGAATAAAAACAGTAGCTAAAAACAGTAGCAAGCAAGCAATTCGTAATATTATTGTGTAGTCTTAGTTTTTTGTTTGAAAAATTCACAACAAAGCCTGGTTTTCTTCTGTTTATTCATTAGTATGTAGTTTGTATGGCTCAGATGTAATCTTATGTTTTACTTTATTCCAAAAGAAAAGAGCAAAAAATACAGTGGAGAAAATTGATATCAGAACACAACCTGTATTATCAGCCACTATTCACTACATCAACAACATACACAAGAGACTTAACATATCATCCTTGGTGACATAGCTGTATGCTAACTTTACAGATTTATTTACATGCAGCAAGGAACCACCACAATGATTCATTGCAAACTTCTGAATGTCAAGCACATGGTATACAATAAAACATTACTGATGGGATTCGACATCACGGTTACTAGAAGGTGTAACCTTTAGGCACATTTTGCAGGTTCTACCAACAAGTAGCAGGCTTAACTAACACCTGACAGTAGCCCAGGGGTGAGTGACAACAGCTACCAAGTCACTACATAGTTCTTCCCAGGATTAAGTACTACTACACAGACAGCTAAGCTGAGAACTGATCAACGCCAAGCTTCAAAGAAAACTCATGGTTCTGTATAAAAAATTTGGTAATGATAATCTGCATACCTCCAAGTGGCACCCTCTCTCCAGATGGTACCCCGGCGCGCTCCCGTCCAAGCACACTGCATCACCACAAGCATGAAATTTCAGAAATCACACTCAAACCCTGAAAAAATTCAGTCAAGCACGACAAGCAATGGGAAAGAGCAACGCCAAGGTAGCAGCAAGCAGCGGACAAGCAGCGAACATCAACAGCAGCAGTAGTGCAGTCAGCAGAGCAACAGCAGCAGCAGGGGCGGCGCGACAACAATCAGCACAGGCGGACGAGCACGGGCGAGGGATGGCCAGGGGCGCGCAGGCGGATGCGTGCCCAAGGGTTTGAGAAGCGGGGAGGGCGTGCGCCGGGGCGCGACAGAGGAGCCCCGGGGCACGGGCCGGCTGTGGGGTGAGCGCGAGGTCGACGACGGCGGCTTATGGCGGCCTATCGAGGCGGATCGAAGGGGGGAACGGGTGAGGGACTCACCACGGAGATCGTGGCAGGCTCGGTGAAGGCCGGGGTGGACCGGAGAGACGGTGGCGACTGCGAGATGGCGACGGCTGGAGGAAGAAGAAGGACTCCTCCTCCTAGTGCTCCGGTGGCGACTCCGGCGGCGGAGCGGGCGCGGGGGTCGTCGGGTGCGGGTGGTCGGCGGCGGCGGTGGAGAGCGAGGGCGGGCGAGGGGGATCTGACGAGGGAGGGGGATCGATCTGGCGAGGGAGGGTTAGCGAGGGGGGAAGGTTAGCAGTGGCGCACCTCCTAGGGGTGCGCCATAAGTACTTCGATAGCAATGGCGCACCTTCCCCTAGTGCGCCATTACTAATTTTTTTTTGGATTTTTAGTTGCATCTAATATTTTTTATTTGAAAATATCAACAAATTTGTTATTTGAAAATATTTATGAATGTGAAAAAATATCAACAAATTTGTTATTTGAAAATATTTATGAATATGAAAAAATATCATCAAATTTGTTATTTGAAAATATCATCAAATTTGTTATTTGAAAATATTTGAAAAAATATCATAAAAATCTGTATACCAATGGCGCACCTCCTAGGGGTGCGCCATCAGTACTTTGATAGCAATGGCGCACCTTCCCCTGGTGCGCCATTACTTTTTTTTTGGATTTTTAGTTGCATCTAATATTTTTTTATTTGAAAATATCAACAAATTTGTGATTTGAAAATATTTATAAATGTGAAAAAATATCAACAAATTTGTTATTTGAAAATATTTATGAATATGAAAAAATATCATCAAATTTGTTATTTGAAAATATCTTCAATTTCTTTAGTTGCATTCATTTGTGAATTGGTAAAACATTTACGAATATGAAAAAATATCATGAAATTTGAAAAAATATTCATGAATTCAAAAAGTGCCCATGAAATTTAAAAATATTCATGAGTTCAAAAAATATTAACAAATTCAATAGTTTTTGTGAGTTAGAAATTCAATACCATAATAAACATAAATAAATATTCATGAGGACTAAAACAGAAGAAATATCATTTCGATATGTCGAAATACAATCGAGAAATGAAGACTACAATTTAAATACAATCAATCTTAGCTAGCTATCTTTTCACAATCTTCTTGCCCTTCTTTTTCGCAAATGGAGTTCTTCTGTTGAACGGACGTCCTTTAGGTAGGGTGGTCCTGCTTCTTCTTGTGGTGTATGGCACTTCATCGTCGTCGTCATGTTCCATCTTCGGGTCGCCGTACTTGTCGAAGTCTTGCTCATTGGCGACTCCATCCATTCCTATGATCTTCGTTTTGCCTCTCCTCACGACAACACGACTGGGCTTTGACGGGTCGGTAATGAAGAAGCATTGGTCCACTTGGGAAGCCAGTACCCATGGCTCATTTTTTGCGGTGACGTTTGCGCCCGCAGTCTTGGATTCGGCTTCGGGTATAACCATGGTGGTGAAATACCGGTCTTCTTTTAGGACTCTCTTGGCCCATCTGACATGGAAAATCAGGACCTTCTCTCCAGCGTAGCTCAGCTCCCAGATCTCCTCGATCCTTCCGTAGTATCTGTCCTTGTCGTTACCGGTGTAGGATTCCATCGTTACCCCAGAGTTCTGATAACCATCACTCTTCATGTCCTTGTCCCTCGGTGTAGAATGTGTAGCCGTTGATATCGTACGCCTCATACGTCATCAGGTTGTGCTCGGCGCCCTGTGACAAGGCGAATATGAGTTGTTCTTCTGCGGAAGAATCCTCATGTAAAGGGTATGACATAAGCTTCTCCTTGAACCAACGCGTGAAACATGAGTTGTGCTCTTTGATTATATCTCCGTCCGTCCTCTGTTGGCCTCGGTCATTGTACGTCTTCTCAATAAAGGTTTTGTGCTCTACCACCCAAGGATCGACCACGTCTATGTGTTGTAGCGCGACTAGGTTTGCTCTTTCAAAGTCGGCGAGTCGACCCTCGAAGTTGACATGCATTTCTCGGTGACCCTCGCGGTGACCCCATCCAGCGAGCCTGCCGAGGTGCCTATTGACGGGCAGACCAACGGGGTTCTCGATGCCTAGATAATTCGTGCAGTAGGAGATGCACTCTTCGGTCAGAAAGCCCCTGGCTATACTTCCCTCTAGACGTGACATGTTGCGAACGTATCCTTTGATGACACCACTCATCCTTTCGAACGGCATCATGCTGTGTAGGAACATCGGCCCGAGTTGGATGATATCCTCCATGATATGGACCAGCAGATGCACCATAACCTCGAAGAATGCGGGCGGGAAGTACATCTCAAGCTCACATAGTATCACCATGATCTCTTCCTGTAGCCTTTTGAGTTGCCTCACGCCAGCCGACTTCCGAGAGATGACGTCCAGTTGCATAGGCCAAAAAGCGTTTCACGGATGTGCGCGTCCATGATCCCACGGATTGCAACTGGAAGTATCTGTGTCATCAGCATGTGACAGTCGTGAGACTTCATCCCGCTGAACTTCTGCTTCGCTGAGTCTAGGTATCTGCTTATCTTCCCCGCGTAACCGTAAGGAAGTTTTACTCCTATGAGGCAGGTGAAAAACTGCCTCGATCTCCTCCTGACTTAGAGTGAAGCACGTGGGAGGGAAGTCATTTCCGATCTTCTTGGCCTTTTTGCCTTTGCGACGACTTTCCGCGTCCTTCGCCTCATCATCATCATCATCATTATTAGCGTAAAGCTCCTCCCTGATGCCCATTGATTTCAAGTCTGCCCTTGCTTTCGGCCCATCTTTGGTCCTCTCTAGCATGTTGAGCAGGGTACCAAGTAGACTCTCGCACATGTTCTTCGTGATATGCATGACATCAAGGTTGTGAGGCACACGGAGGATCTGCCAGTACGGCAAGTCCCAGAAAACAGACCTCGTTTTCCATACCTTCAGCAGCGGCTCTGGCGCCTTTCGCTTCTTTCCCGGCTCCGGGCACTCTTTCCAATTTTTCAACAGCTCGTCTATTTCCTCGCCGCTCCTCGTACGTGGGCGTCTTCGGGGTTCGGTTTCACCATCGAACAGATCCTTGCATTTTCTCCATGAGTCATCGTCGCGAAGCCACCTTCGATGCCCCATGAACATGGTTTTCGAAGACCCGAGGTCTCTATCTAGCTGGCGATACGTTGTGTCATCCATGCACCCGACGCATCCAGAAAATCCGTGGACCATATGCCCCGCGACATATCCGTAACCGAGATAGTCGTGCACCGTCGTGACCAGTGCGGCTCTCATAGGGAAATATTCTTTCTCTACGACGTCCCACGTATTGGCTGGCGTTTTCCACAGCGTGTCTAGCTCCTCTTTCAGCAGCCCTAGATACAGATTGATGTCGTTCCCTGGTTGTTTCGGCCCTTCAATTAGCATACTCATGTGAATGTACTTCCTCTTCATGCACAACCAGGGGGGAAGGTTGTACATCCACACAAACACAGGCCAGGTGCTATGTGTGCTTCTCTAGCTGCCAAACGGATTGACTCCATCGGTGCTCGCGCCCAGCATGATGTTCCTTGGATCGTCCCCAAATTCTGGGTGTTCGAAGTTCAACGCTTGCCACTGGCTCGCATCCTTAGGGTGACTCGGCATCTTGTCTTTTTTATTTATCTCCGGATCATTTCCGTCATCTTCTCGCTTCTTCTCCTCCCTATCCGCGTGCCAACGTAGGAGCTTTGCTACCTTAGGGTCCGCGAAATACCGCTGCAGACGAGGAGTGATCGGAAAGTACCACACCACTTTTCGAGGAGCTTTCTTCCTCTTCTTGTATCGAGTGACGCCGCACACCAGACATATGGTACACTCCTCGTGCTCGTCCCGATAAATGGTGCAATCGTTCATGAACACATGGTATTTAATGTGCGGTAAATCCAGAGGACACACGATTTTCTTCGCCTCCTCAAAACTGGTCGGGCACTTGTTCCCCTTGGGAAGACGTTCGTGCCAGAATGACATGTTCTCGTCGAAGCATGCGTCAGTCATTTTGTGTTTTACCTTCATCTCCAGAGCCATGAGCGTTACTTTCAGGCGGGTATCCTCGGGCCTGCATCCTTCATACAATGGAGTAACCGCGTCTATCTCCAGTTGATCCAGCTTGGATTTCTCTTGGGCAGCAGCTCTTGCGTTATACGTCTGCTTGAGAAGCAGCTCTTGAATATGAGGGTCCTGCACCCAGCCCATCGATGGTCCATCGTCGTCTGCTTCGACATCTTCATCTTCATGATCATGCCCTTCGTCTCCTCCGGCATCTTCCTCATCATCATGTCCGGCATCTTCTACATGATGACTGTGTACTGTATCTACTTCGTGATCATGTCCTGGAGATTCTTCGTCTTCTCGCCCGCCCTCGCCGCGGTTGTCTTGCTGCCCTTCCTCATTTCTTACCCGGCCGCCAAGGACGACTTCATAATCATCTTCATCACCTTGCCACCGATAGCCATCCATGAAACCACGCAAGAGCAGGTGGTCCCGCACCTGTATGGAATCCGGGTCCATAAGGCTCTTCAGCTTGCATCTTCGACACGGACATCTTATCTCCGTCTTGTTCTTTTGAAGCATCTCGGCCTTCGCGGAGCTCAAAAACCTATTCACGATGCCTTCGGTCATCGTGCGGACCATGGTCACCTGCGGGGTAGAGCAAAACGATATTTTAGAACCAAGATTTTTTTTGGCATGACTTTGCCTGAAAATAGGACCAAAAAGAATGCATAGTGCCAAATTCTCGCCGAAACGGAAATGAATCAACAATCCGGCAAAATATTGGCAACTATCGCATTTCAAATACCGGTACCTGCAAACACAAACATATGCAACACCACAAACATACGTAGATCTAGGCCATAAAAAGTGCATGTGCACGTTGTTGGAGGGAGAAAAAAGTAGATCTACAACATAAAGAAGCTTTCCCCTTACTTACCTATCAAAAAAGGAAATTTAACAACTTAATTTGGGTGAATCTATGGTGCAAATGAGGTGAGGAGGAGGAGGCAGCCGAGACAAGCTTGGAGCAGGAGGTCGAGAGAATGAACTGGGGAAAGTGAGTGTGGTAGGTTGCTGTCCAAAATATCTAGCTGCTCCTAGGTTACCAATGGTGCACCACCTAATAATGCGCCATTAGTAACCCTGGTTACTAATGACGCACCTATTACGTGGTGCGCCATTACTAGTTTTGCAAAAAAATAAAAAAATAATTGTTAGTAGTGGCGCACCATGGTTATGGTGCGCCATTACTAGTTTGAACTAGTAATGGCGCACCACAACCACGGTGCGCCATTACTAGTTTTGAAAAAAAAAATTAAATTTTTTTTGTTAGTAGTGGTGCACAGAGTTTGTGGTGCGCCATTACAAGTTTTGGAAAAATAAAAAAAATTGTTAGTAGTGGCGCACCTGTTGGAAATATGCCCTAGAGGCAATAATAAAATGGTTATTATTATATTTCCTTGTTCATGATAATTGTCTATTGTTCATGCTATAATTATGTTATCCGGAAATCGTAATACATGTGTGAATACATAGACCACAACATGTCCCTAGTGAGCCTCTAGTTGACTAGCTCGTCGATCAACAGATAGTCATGGTTTCCTGACTATGGACATTGGATGTCATTGATAACGGGATCACATCATTAGGAGAATGATGTGATGGACAAGACCCAATCCTAAGCATAGCACAAGATCGTGTACTTCGTTTGCTAGAGCTTTTCCAAATGTCAAGTATCATTTCCTTAGACCATGAGATTGTGCAACTCCCGGATACCATAGGAGTGCTTTGGGTGTGCCAAACGTCACAACGTAACTGGGTGGCTATAAAGGTGCACTACGGGTATCTCCGAAAGTGTCTGTTGGGTTGGCACGAATCGAGACTGGGATTTGTCAGTCCGTATGACGGAGAGGTATCTCTGGGCCCACTCGGTAATGCATCATCATAATGAGCTCAATGTGACCAAGTGTTTGGTCATAGGATCATGCATTACGGTATGAGTAAAGTTACTTGCCGGTAACGAGATTGAACAAGGTATTGGGATACCGACGATCGAATCTTGGGCAAGTAACGTACCGATTGACAAAGGGAATTGTATACGGGATTGATTGAATCCTCGACATCGTGGTTCATCCGATGAGATCATCGTGGAACATGTGGGAGCCAACATGGGTATCCAGATCCCGCTGTTGGTTATTGACCGGAGAGTCGTCTCGGTCATGTCTGCATGTCTCCCGAACCCGTAGGGTCTACACACTTAAGGTTCGGTGACGCTAGAGTTGTAGAGATATTAGTATGCGGTTAACCGAAAGTTGTTCGGAGTCCCGGATGAGATCCCGGACGTCACGAGGAGTTCCGGAATGGTCCGGAGGTAAAGATTTATATATGGGAAGTCCTATTTTGGCCACCAGAAAATGTTCGGGATTTTTCGGTATTGTACCGGGAAGGTTCTAGAAGGTTCCAAAGTGGGGCCCACCTGCATGGGGGGACCCACATGAACGTGGGTAGTGGGGGCAAGGCCCCACACCCCTGGTCAAGGCGCACCAAGATCCCACCTTAGAAGGAATAAGATCATATCCCGAAGGGATACGATCAAGATCCCTTAAGAAGGGGGGATAACAATCGGTGGGGAAGGGAAATGATGGGATTTCTTTCCCCCACCTTTGCCAACGCCCCAATGGACTTGGAGGGCAAGAAACCAGCCCCCTCCACCCCTATATATAGTGGGGATGCGCATGGGAGCAGCACCCCAAGCCCTGGCGCCTCCCTCCCTCCCGTGACACCTCTTCCTCCCCGCTTGCGCTTGGCGAAGCCCTGCCGGGATCCCGCTACTTCCACCACCACGCCGTCATGCTGCTGGATCTCCATCAACTTCTCCTCCCCCCTTGCTGGATGAAGAAGGAGGAGACTTCCCCGCTCCGTACGTGTGTTGAACGCGGAGGTGCCGTCCGTTCGGCGCTAGGATCATCGGTGATTTGGATCACGACGAGTACGACTCCATCAACCCCGTTCTCTTGAACGCTTCCGCGCGCGATCTACAAGGGTATGTAGATGCACTCCCCTCTCTCTCGTTGCTAGATGACTCCATAGATTGATCTTGGTGATACGTAGAAAATTTTAAATTTCTGCTACGATCCCCAACAGTGGTATCAGAGCCAGGTTTATGCGTAGTTTCTATGCACGAGTAGAACACAAACTTGTTGTGGGCGTAGATGTTGCCAATTTTCATGCCACTACTAGTCTTATCTTGTTTCGGCGGCATCATAGGATGAAGCGGCCCGGACCGACCTTACACGTACGCTTACGTGAGACAGGTTCCACCGACTGACATGCACTAGTTGCATAAGGTGGCTAGCGGGTGTCTGTCTCTCCCACTAAAGTCGAATTGGATTCGATGAAAAGGGTCCTTATGAAGGGTAAATAGAAGTTGGCATATCATGTTGTGGCTTTACGTAGGTAAGAAACGTTCTTGCTAGAAAGCTATACAAGCCACGTAAAAACATGCAACAACAATTAGAGGACGTCTAACTTGTTTTTGCAGCATATGCCTTGTGATGTGATATGGCCAAAAGGATGTGATGAATGAAATATATGTGATGTATGAGATTGATCATGTTCTTGTAATAGGAATCACGACTTGCATGTCGATGAGTATGACAACCGGCAGGAGCCATAGGAGTTGTCTTTATTTTTTGTATGACCTGTGTGTCATTGAATAACGCCATGTAAATTACTTTACTTTATTGCTAAACACGTTAGCCATAGAAGTAGAAGTAATCGTTGGCGTGACAACTTCATGAAGACATGATGATGGAGATCCTGATGATGGAGATCATGGTGTCATGCCGGTGACGAAGATGATCATGGCGCCCCGAAGATGGAGATCAAAGGAGCAATATGATACTGGCCATATCATGTCACTATTTGATTGCATGTGATGTTTATCATGTTTTACATCTTATTTGCTTAGAACGACGGTAGCTTAAATAAGATGATCCCTCGCAATAATTTCAAGAAAGTGTCCCCCCTAACTGTGCACCGTTGCGAAGGTTCGTTGTTTCGAATCACCACGTGATGATCGGGTGTGATAGATTCTAATGTTCGAATACAACGGGTGTAAGCCAGATTTACGCACGCAATACACTTAGGTTGACTTGACGAGCCTAGCATGTACAGACATGGCCTCGGAACACGGAAGACCGAAAGGTCGAGCATGAGTCATATAGAAGATACGATCAACATGAAGATGTTCACCGATGTTGACTAGTCCGTCTCACGTGATGATCGGACACGGCCTAGTTGACTCGGATCATGTTTCACTTAGATGACTAGAGGGATGTCTATCTGAGTGGGAGTTCATTGAATAATTTTAAATGATGAACTTAATTATCATGAACTTAGTCTAAAATCTTTACAATATGTCTTGTAGATCAAATGGCCCACGCTAATGTTGCCCTCAACTTCAACGCGTTCCTAGAGAAAACCAAGCTGAAAGATGATGGCAGCAACTATACGGACTGGGTCCGGAACCTGAGGATCATCCTCATAGCTGCCAAGAAAGATTATGTCCTAGAAGCACCGCTAGGTGACGCACCCATCCCAGAGAACCAAGACGTTATTAACACTTGGCAGCAGCGTGCTGATGATTACTCCCTCGTTCAGTGCGGCATGCTTTATAGCTTAGAACCGGGGCTCCAAAAGCATTTTGAGCAACACGAAGCATATGAGATGTTCGAAGAGCTGAAAATGGTTTTCCAAGCTCATGCCCGGGTCGAGAGATATGAAGTCTCGGACAAGTTCTTCAGTTGTAAGATGGAGGAAAATAGTTCTGTCAGTGAGCACATACTCAAAATGTCTGGGTTACACAACCGCTTGACTCAGCTGGGAGATAATCTCCCGGATGACGCGGTCATTGACAGAATCCTTCAGTCGCTTCCACCGAGCTACAAGAGCTTTGTGATGAACTTCAATATGCAGGGGATGGAAAAGACCATTCCTGAGGTATATTCAATGCTGAAATCAGCGGAGGTGGAGATCAAAAAGGAACATCAAGTGTTGATGGTGAATAAAACCACTAAGTTCAAGAAAGGCAAGGGTAAGAAGAACTTCAAGAAGGACGGCAAGGGAGTTGCCGCGCCCGGTAAGCCAGTTGCCGGGAAGAAGCCAAAGAATGGACCCAAGCCTGAGACTGAGTGCTTTTATTGCAAGGGAAGTGGTCACTGGAAGCGGAACTGCCCCAAGTACTTAGCGGACAAGAAGGCCGGCAACACCAAAGGAGCTGCGGAATAAACGGAGATTGGCAAAGGACGAGGTGACGATGCGCGTCGGGAATGGTTCCAAGGTCGATGTGATCGCCGTCGGCACGCTACCTCTACATTTACCTATGGGATTAGTTTTAAACCTCAATAATTGTTATTTAGTGCCAGCTTTGAGCATGAACATTGTATCAGGATCTCGTTTAATTCGAGATGCTACTCATTTAAATCCGAGAATAATGGTTGTTCTATTTATATGAGAGATATGTTTCATGGTTATGCCCCGCTGGTTAATGGTTTATTCTTAATGAATCTCAAACGTAGTGTTACACATATTCATAGTGTGAATACCAAAAGATGTAAGGTTGATAATGATAGTCCCACATACTTGTGGCACTGCCGTCTTGGTCACATTGGTGTCAAACGCATGAAGAAGCTCCATGCAGATGGACTTTTGGAGTCTCTTGATTACGAATCATTTGACATGTGCGAACCATGCCTCATGGGTAAGATGACCAAGACTCCGTTCTCCGGAACAATGGAGCAAGCAACCAACTTATTGGAAATCATACATACTGATGTGTGCGGTCCAATGAGTGTTGAGGCTCGCGGTGGCTATCGTTATGTTCTCACTCTCACTGATGACTTGAGTAGATATGGGTATGTCTACCTAATGAAACACAAGTCTGAGACCTTTGAAAAGTTCTAGGAATTTCAGAGTGAGGTTGAGAATCAACGTGACAACAAAATAAAGTTCTTACGATCAGATCGTGGAGGGGAATATTTGAGTCACGAATTTGGCACACACTTAAGGAAATGTGGAATAGTTTCACAGCTCACGCCGCCTGGAACACCTCAGGGAAATGGTGTGTCCGAACGTCGTAATCGCACTCTATTGGATATGGTGCGATCTATGATGCCTCTTACCGATCTACCGCTCTCATTTTGGGGCTATGCTTTAGAGACTGCCGCATTCACTTTAAATAGGGCTCCGTCGAAATCCGTTGAGACGACACCGTATGAATTATGGTTTGGGAAGAAACCTAAGCTGTCGTTTCTAAAAGTTTGGGGATGCGATGCTTATGTCAAGAAACTTCAACCTGAAAAGCTCGAACCCAAGTCAGAAAAATGCGTCTTCATAGGATACCCTAAGGAAACCATTGGGTATACCTTCTACCTCAGATCTGAAGGCAAGATCTTTGTTGCCAAGAACGGGTCCTTTCTGGAGAAAGAGTTTCTCTCGAAAGAAGTAAGTGGGAGGAAAGTGGAACTTGATGAAGTACTACCTCTTGAACCGGAAAGTAGCGCAGCTCAGGAAGATGTTCCTGTGGTGCGTGCACTGACTAGAGAGGAAGCTAATGATGATGATCAAGGTACTTCAGATCAAGTTACTACTGAACTTCGTAGGTCCACGAGGACACGTTCCACACCAGAGTGGTATGGCAACCCTGTCCTGGAAATCATGTTGTTAGACAACGGTGAACCTTCGAACTATGAAGAAGCAATGGCGGGCCCAGATTCTGACAAATGGCTTGAAGCCATGCAATCCGAGATAGGATCCATGTATGAAAACAAAGTGTGGACTTTGACAGACTTGCCCGATGGTCGGCGAGCGATAGAAAACAAATGGATCTTTAAGAAGAAGACGGACGCGGATGGTAATGTTACCATCTATAAAGCTCGACTTGTCACTAAGGGTTATCGACAAGTTCAAGCGGTTGACTACGATGAGACTTTCTCACCCGTAGCGAAGCTGAAGTCCGTCCGAATCATGTTAGCAATTGCCGCATACTATGATTATGAGATATGGCAAATGGACGTTAAAACGACATTCCTTAACGGCTTTCTTAAGGAAGAATTGTATATGATGCAGCCGGAAGGTTTTGTCGATCCTAAGAATACTAACAAGGTATGCAAGCTCCATCGCTCCATCTATGGGCTGGTGCAAGCATCTTGGAGTTGGAACATTCGATTTGATGAGATGATCAAAGCGTTTGGGTTTACACAGACTTATGGAGAAGCCTGTGTTTACAAGAAAGTGAGTGGGAGCTCTGTAGCATTTCTCATATTATATGTGGATGACATACTGTTGATGGGAAATGATATAGAATTCTTGGGAAGCATAAAGGCCTACTTGAACAAGTGTTTTTCAATGAAGGACCTTGGAGAAGCTGCTTATATATTAGGCATCAAGATCTATAGAGATAGATCAAGACGCCTCATTGGTCTTTCACAAAGTACGTACCTTGACAAGATATTGAAGAAGTTCAATATGGATCAGTCCAAGAAGGGGTTCTTGCCTGTATTGCAAGGTGTGCAATTGAGCACGGCTCAATGCCCGACCACGGCAGAAGATAGAGAAAAGATGAGTCTCGTCCCCTATGCCTCGGCCATAGGGTCTATTATGTATGCCATGTTGTGTACCAGACCGGATGCAAACCTTGCCGTAAGTTTGGTAGGAAGGTACCAAAGTAATCCCGTCATGGAACACTGGACAGCGGTCAAGAATATCCTGAAGTACCTGAAGAGGACTAAGGATATGTTTCTTGTTTATGGAGGTGACGAAGAGCTCGTCATAAAGGGTTACGTCGATGCTAGCTTCGACACAGATCTGGATGACTCTAAGTCACAAACCGGATACGTGTATATTTTGAATGGTGGGGCAGTAAGCTGGTGCAGTTGCAAGCAAAGCGTTGTGGCGGGATCTACATGTGAAGCGGAATACATGGCGGCCTCAGAGGTAGCACAAGAAGCAATCTGGGTGAAGGAGTTCATTAGCGACCTAGGAGTTATTCCCAATGCGTCGGGCCCGATGACTCTCTTCTGTGACAACACTGGAGCTATTGCCCTTGCCAAGGAGCCCAGGTTTCACAGGAAGACCAGGCATATCAAACATCGCTTCAACTCCATTCGTGAAAATGTTCAAAATGGAGACATAGATATTTGTAAAGTACATACGGACCTGAATGTAGCAGATCCGTTGACTAAACCTCTCCCTAGAGCAAAACATGATCAACACCAGAACTCTATGGGTGTTCGATTCATCACAATGTAACTAGATTTTTGACTCTAGTGCAAGTGGGAGACTGTTGGAAATATGCCCTAGAGGCAATAATAAAATGGTTATTATTATATTTCCTTGTTCATGATAATTGTCTATTGTTCATGCTATAATTATGTTATCCGGAAATCATAATACATGTGTGAATACATAGACCACAACATGTCCCTAGTGAGCCTCTAGTTGACTAGCTCGTTGATCAACAGATAGTCATGGTTTCCTGACTATGGACATTGGATGTCATTGATAACGGGATCACATCATTAGGAGAATGATGTGATGGACAAGACCCAATCCTAAGCATAGCACAAGATCGTGTAGTTCATTTGCTAGAGCTTTTCCAAATGTCAAGTATCATTTCCATAGACCATGAGATTGTGCAACTCCCGGATACCATAGGAGTGCTTTGGGTGTGCCAAACGTCACAACGTAACTGGGTGGCTATAAAGGTGCACTACGGGTATCTCCGAAAGTGTCTGTTGGGTTGGCACGAATCGAGACTGGGCTTTGTCACTCCGTATGACGGAGAGGTATCTCTGGGCCCACTCGGTAATGCATCACCCTAATGAGCTCAATGTGACCAAGTGTTTGGTCACGGGATCATGCATTACGGTACGAGTAAAGTGACTTGCCGGTAACGAGATTGAACAAGGTATTGGGATACCGACGATCGAATCTTGGGCAAGTAACGTACCGATTGACAAAGGGAATTGTATACGGGATTGATTGAATCCTCGACATCGTGGTTCATCTGATGAGATCCTCATGGAACATGAGGGAGCCAACATGGGTATCCAGATCCCGCTGTTGGTTATTGACCGGAGAGTCGTCTCGGTCATGTCTGCATGTCTCCCGAACCCGTAGGGTCTACACACTTAAGGTTCGGTGACGCTAGAGTTATAGAGATATTAGTATGCGGTTAACCGAAAGTTGTTCGGAGTCCCGGATGAGATCCCGGACGTCACGAGGAGTTCCGGAATGGTCCGGAGGTAAAGATTTATATATGGGAAGTCCTATTTTGGCCACCAGAAAATGTTCGGGATTTTTCGGTATTGTACCGGGAAGGTTCTAGAAGGTTCCAAAGTGGGGCCCACCTGCATGGGGGGACCCACATGAACGTGGGTAGTGGGGGCAAGGCCCCACACCCCTGGTCAAGGCGCACCAAGATCCCACCTTAGAAGGAATAAGATCATATCCCGAAGGGATAAGATCAAGATCCCTAAAAAAGGGGGATAACAATCGGTGGGGAAGGGAAATGATGGGATTTCTTTCCCCCACCTTTGCCAACGCCCCAATGGACTTGGAGGTTAAGAAACCAGCCCCCTCCACCCCTATATATAGTGGGGAGGCGCATGGGAGCAGCACCCCAAGCCCTGGCGCCTCCCTCCCTCCCGTGACACCTCTTCCTCCCCGCTTGCGCTTGGCGAAGCCCTGCCGGGATCCCGCTACTTCCACCACCACGCCGTCGTGCTGCTGGATCTCCATCAACTTCTCCTCCCCCCTTGCTGGATCAAGAAGGAGGAGATGTCCCCGCTCCGTACATGTGTTGAACGCGGAGGTGCCGTCCGTTCGGCGCTAGGATCATCGGTGATTTGGATCACGACGAGTACGACTCCATCAACCCCGTTCTCTTGAACGCTTCCGCGCGCGATCTACAAGGGTATGTAGATGCACTCCCCTCTCTCTCGTTGCTAGATGAATCCATAGATTGATCTTGGTGATACGTAGAAAATTTGAAATTTCTGCTACGATCCCCAACAGCACCACATATGTGGTGCGCCATTAATGTCCATATTAGCTATAGCCATTTTCCTAGTAGTGCGAGGAGCTCGGAGAAGACCTAAGCTGGCGGGCGTGCGGAGCCGCTTGCCCCAGCCATCGTAGAAGCCATTGAACTAGAGGTCATAGCCGCAGCGGTTGATGAGTTCGATATCTGTTGCGTGCTAGCCATGAAAATAGCAGCCCTGCTCCACTACTAGGGAAAACCTTATACCCAGAACTTTAGCAGTAGCGCGGGTTAAAAAAGGGCTAGTGCTAGATAGCAGTAGCGGCGTGAGGGAAAAGGGCGCTACAGATAAAAATGTAGCAGTAGCGCGTGTACATGTAAAAGCGCTACTACTAATATTCCCATTACTAAGCCGATAGGCTACACATAGTAGTAGCGGGCTTGCAAAAAGCGCGCTACCGCTAGGATCTATGTAGTAGCGCGTTTTCTATGAAAAGCGCTACTGCTAATGGAAATAATATAAAATGAAAAACAAATAGAAAATTAAATGAAAATGAAAGAAATAGAAAAAGGAAAAAGGAAAAAACTAAAATGTAAAGCAAAATAAATGAAAAAGCGAAAAAAGAGGAGAAAGGCGTAGCAGTAGCGTATGTTCATAAGAGGCGCTATAGCTAATATAGCAGCAGCGCGTTTCCTAGACCCCCACTATAGAAACAGAAAAGGAAATAAGAAAATAAAAGGAAATTACATAGCTATAGCAGTAGCGCGCTTTGTAAAAATCGCTATAGCTATCTTAGCTATAGCGCGTTTTGCAAGACGCGCTACCGCTAAGTTTGACTTCACCCAAAAAACGTTTCCCCCCCCCGGCCACCACTTCTCCCCCAAATCCCTCGCCCCACTTCGCCGCCGTCTCCCCAATTCGCCGTCGCCCCACTTCATCGCCATCTCCTGCCGACGTCGACGCCCCCGGAGCCACCAGAGCCGCGCGCCGTCTATGTCATCGGAGCCGCCCCAACGCCACCGGAGCCGCGCGGCCTCATCAACACCAACGGAGCCGTCGTCGACGCCACCGGATCCTCCCTCGCCACAACTGCCTCCGTCGCCGTCACCAGAGATGCCCCTGCCTCCCTCGCCACCACTGCCTCCCTCGCCACCACCGGAGCCATCCTTTGTAAGCCCCCACCCCTCCTCTCTCTCTCATGCATAGCACAAACACTGGATAGAGAACTAGCTAGCTAGGTTAACTAGTTTAATTAGGTTAATTATCTAGGTTAGTGCAAAAATTTAGTGAGGGCTTTGATAGAGAACTAGTTAGGTTAACTAGTTTAATTAGGTTAATTATCTAGGTTAGTGCAAAAATTTAGTTAGGGCTTTGACAGAGAACTAGTTAGGTTAACTAGTTTAATTAGCTAGGTTAATGCAAAAATTTATTTAGGGCTTTGATAGAGAACTAGCTAGGTTAACTAGTTTAATTAGGTTAATTATCTAGGTAAACTAGGTTAATTAGGTTTGTTAGGTTAACAAGCTAGGTTAAGTAGGTTGGCTAGGTTAGAGCAAAAAATTATTTTAGAGCATTAGGTTAGAAGGGTTAGAGAAATGGAGTTCCTTTGCAATTTAATTGGGTTCTGTCCTAGGCAGAGAATGGTTAGAGAAAATAATGTGTGTGTGTGGGAGGAATAGCTAGATCAACATAATTTGGGTTCCGTCCTAGGCAGAGAAGTGTTTAGTGAGGTCATTTTGCAAAGGTTTTTGATTTTTGAAAAGACCACTATTTTTCAAGGAAAAGAATTTAGGCAAGTTTTATTTTAAATATGATCCCTTCCTAGACTTTTATTGTTGATTATATCTTTTCATTGAAGTGGTCATGTTATATCTTTTCATTGAAGTGGTTCAATTGTGCCCAAGTGGTCTTTTGTTGTTTCCAGGGAATGAAGCCGAGTGGCCTATGTTTTGCCGGAATGTTGATTCATTTCCGTTCCGGCAAATTTCAGGTGCTCGATTTTTCCACTTTTTAGCAAAGGTCATGCCGAAATTTTCCTGAATTTCGGGATGACTTGTGATACAAACTAGGACATATCGAGTGCCCGGGATTTGCCGAACCGGGAAGGAATCAACGTTAATGCAAAACATAGGCCTTTATGTCATTATTCATTTTATTAGGTCTAGAACTAATTGACTAGATTTAATCGTAGGAAACATGGCTAGCAACGATGAAGGACAGGATTCTGGTGATTGCGACGACGTCTAACTGGCGGCAAACAAATATTTGAGCCTTGCCAACGACCAACGGTTGTTGCTGCTGGGCCCACCTGTCTCATCCGAGACTGACATTAAGACCGGCGCCGAGACTGGTGTTGAGACCCAGACCGGCACCAAGACTGGCGTTGAGACCCAGACCGGCACCGAGCCCGGCAGCGAGACCGGCGCTAACACCCGCACCGAGACTGGCAAAGCCATAGAACCGAAAGCAAAGAGGAGATGTCGACGCCTAAACCAGCTCCTCACTACTAGACTAGTGGTCATGGAGGTGGATGACGGCAGTTTTGAGCCAAAACTGCCTGTGGAAGCGCGCTCCTACTACGGCAATTAGATAGGATGCATCGTACGGGCGTGCACCACCATCAATGATGAGAAACTGAAGAAGAGGCCAAATATGAAGAAATCCATCCTAACCCTGATGCACCAGATATTCTTGTTCCTGGGCCAAGATGAAATCCAATATAAAGATCTATAGAAAGACCCAGCAATGACGCGGATAAACAAACGCGCCATGACCAAGTGTAGCGACGCGTTGGCTGCCTAGAAAGGAAGGGTGAAATGCGCCATCGACAAAAAGGAACCCTACTCCGAGATTGTGCAGGAAAATCCGACAATCACGCTAGAGCAGTTTGAACTATTCAAGGCGGCTTGCGCTGCCGAAGATGCCAAAAAAAGTCAAAGTACATGAAGGGGCTTCAACAGAGGAACATGGGGCACCACCACCTCGGAAGTCGTGGTTACGCGGGGAAGAGGTCCATATGGGCCAAGGGGGACGCGGAACGTGAAAGTCTGGGCATCCCAGACCCCTTGACGGAGTTCACCGTCCCGCAGGAGTATGACGTCCTTAGGCCCGGTACCGTTGGGACCTAGTCAAGAAGGTTTTCGAGACGGACCCGGTCACGACAGAGTTCATGAGACTGCTGGTAATTTTAGTTTTTGATCAATTAGACTGCACGTTTAGTCATATTTGTAAACGATCCTTGTTCTTTTTGCAGAGAGAGCAGCACAGGATTGCGGCATAAAGCGACTCGCCGTCTGAGGCGTTGGCGAGGCCCAAGTGGGACACCCCATTCAACCGGGCGTTGAACATATTGAAACAACTCCCGGTGGACACTCGGCTGTCGTATGGATGCGTGCACGGTGTTGGAGACAGTGCCACATGGAAGAAGTACTACACTGAGACCACAGAGGAGAGAAAGGAAAGACAGAGGTTAATTGAAGAAAGCATCGACAAGAAGGTTGAGATTGCGGTTGAGAAGAATTCAGCTACGACAGTTGCAACAGCGGAAGCTGCCGTAAAATGGGAGCTGACAGTCTTGGTTCCGGCTATCGTCGGTTGGAGCAGGCGAAATCCAGAAAAAGATGTAGTGGACTTTCCCCTTGCCGACTTCTTCGGGAGCAGCTCGACTAGCGTTGCACCAGCACCAGCACCTGCACCAGCACCTGCTCCTGCACTGGCTCCCGCACCTGCTTCGTCTTTGGCTGAGCTCGATGCCCTCACGGTACCTGTCACACCGGCCCTCTTCAAATAAATGTATAATCTCTCATTTTCGTTGCCTTTTGGATGTCTCACATCGCAGACATGTCTTTGCAAGCCGACGCCCCATGCACCATATTGTACAACATCAACGTCCAGAAGGTGGACGCGGGGAAGGCGACGATAACGAATCCGAAGGAACAATTGTTCCACAGCCGGTCGATTGCCCCAGATGTCTTCAGGGTTTCCATGGCCAGTGTCAAACCGGGCCACGAGAATTTGGTGCCTCCGGTACTAGGAGGAGATAACGGCGAGACCCCGCGGCGGCTTGGCGATTGCAAGACATGGGTCATGTTGTGGCCAAAGATTCTGCTTCGTCTGGAGGCGGTTGGGAGCACACCCACGACCACGCAGCCTCCGCAAGGTATGAACATCAACACCCCACCTACCCAATTAGAGTCACCTGTCGTGCTGGGTGATACCGGACTGGGTGAGATAAAGGCTCCATTAGTCGCTGATGATGTCGCCATAGATCAGGATGTGGATGACGATGACACTCAACATTATCTCAATACTAGCGCCACTGATGACAGAGAATCGATGGCTCAGCAGTATGAGTACTCAGGGTTTGAGCGTCATGACTCGGTGCCTGAATTGCCGCCTCTGGAGCCTGAACGTACTATAGACGACTTCCACCAAAGAAGCATCGGAAGAGAGCGAGGAAAGGCAGCAATAAAGCTGCTGCTATGATCCAGTCGCCTCTGCAGCCTCGGGTTAAAGACCATATAGCTGTCCCCGGTGCGGTGAAATACCATATCGCCGGTGAACCAATCCTACCTAAGGCATCGGTAAAGGCCATACACGGTGATCTAAGGAGACTTCATGACGATGTGTTGCGGAGAGAGAAAAGCCTAATCGCCTCGGAAAATCCAGGATACCCACTCTACGTGGTTAACGTGCCGCGGCAAAGGTTGTACGTCAACACAATCCCCACGGAAAAGTTCTTCCTTCGATTCGATTACATCTTCGACGTGTTTCACTTGAAGAAGCTAGATATTACGTTTGTCCGCCTTTATGCCTTGTACATGAACTACATCATCGGGATTGAGCAGATACCTTATATCTGTGTCGCTGACCCGTACTTCATGCACGCGAGCTTCTTGGAAGTCTGCGCAAAGCACCGTGAGTACGCGAGGGACTACCTCATCAATTTCATGCTCGCCAATAAGGACAAGGAGACGATTCTCGTGCCTTATCATCCCCTGTAAGTCATCCGTGCGGATATCCTTCCTTCGATTTCAATCATTCATTTGCACGATGGAGGCTAATTAATTTGAGGTGTACTTATTTTGTGCAGCAACGGGCGCGCCGTCCTCATCATCCTTTACCCCCGATACTCCCACGCTCTTTACTTGGACTCGTCGAAGAACATTAACAAAAAGGATTACACCCACATCAAGTCTATTCTCGACAGTGATATCTTTTTCTACGGCGTACGGGGTGGAGAGGTCAAGATCAAGAAGACTAGGAACGGCAGGGCCGCCTTCGGCCATAAGACCGACTTCTACTGCATCCAGCAACTGAGTGATAGTCTTAATGAAGGATTCTATGTCATACAGCAGATGCTGGAGTACAGACGGGATCGGCAGAACCTTAGCATGTCACCTACAGCCGGGGATGCCAATATTCTCCAATGGGCAAGGACCGTAGGAGATATCGATGATCATCGACTTTGAGCTGAGTTCTATTGCATCCAGTATGAACTTGACCAAATAATCATGAAGGAGGTCCTCGAAAAAACAGGGTTGTTCTATGAGGAAATGGAACTGTCGCGGCAAGACGTCCGAACACGCGTAGCGGCTCAGCGTCTCGACCTGAAGCCTTTCACTAAGCTCGGGGACTATTTCCCTGACTTGGATGGATGGCACGACATGCTTGAGTGATTGCCGATATATGACAATGTGTTCGTTTAGTCCATACTTTATGTATGACGAAACTTTGAGTTATGCATGACGAGACTTTATTTGTGATGTAATTAAACCGTCCTCCTCGACTAGCGAAGATCACTCTAGTTAGGGCATTCTGGGTACGATGAACTTTGTTATTTATGCTTATGATATGTTGCTTCTATTTTTGCCAAGGCTGTCTCTTTCTGCTTTTTTGGCTGTCTCTTTCTGTTGCTGAACTATATATGTTGCATATCATCGACTCATGTGACAATGCAGGTGCATAGATCATCAATGACGAAGAAGTGCTACGCCAGGAGTATACGACGAGTGGCCGGAGTGTCAGGCCCAGGTGTACCGGTTTCTGGTTTCCGAGCGACGGCCAGTAGTTAGTTTAGGTTCACGCTAGTGCGAGAGAGGGGTACGAACTCATGTACCTCATAGTTCTGCTCTCACCCATAGTGATAGCTCTTCTCGCGTATATCGTATATCATTGTTTGGATGGATGATGATGTAGTTGCAAGAACTTGTATCGCTATTTTCAAGATGATGACGAGAGACCACTTTGTGTTGGATGATGATTACGATGATGACATGATTTGATGCTATGATTACATTTGTATGTGTATGATGCTAAAGATTATTGTATAAAGCATGTTCATATACAAAACAAATATGCAAAAAAAAAACTAATAAAACTAACAGTAGCGAGGGGAGTAGAGTTAGCAGCAGGGCGCCCTTACTAGTAGCGCGTCCTGAACTAAAGTGCTGCAGATATTAGCAGTAGCGAGTTGCCCAAAAGCCCGCTGCTGCTAGCCATGTATAGCAATAGTGTGGGTCACCACACGCTACTGATACACGTTAGCTATAGCGCCGTATTAGTAGCGCGGCACCCCGCGCTACTGATACACCTAAAACGCGCGCTACTGCTAGGATTTTCTCTAGTAGTGCTCGGCGGCTCATAGGAGTCCGGAATACTGTCGCCATCAGAAAAACCCCCAAGCCCGCCATCTTGCATTTGATAGGTCGATTCAGTTTCGCCGGTTGAGGACTCATCACCTGAGTAGATGGCTGTCTCTCCACCTGACCTAGAACCTTCCTCAAAATCTGCCCCATGAATAAAACCAACGAAAGCAGACTTCCTGGCGGGTTGGGACTTGGCGGGTCATGTGCACTGAGCCATCTCGATCGTGCCAGTGCAGATGTCCGGCTCAGGCTCCGACTCTCCAATTTTGCCGATGAAGACGTGGATTCCACCGAAGGGGACCCGGTACCCGTACTCGATTCAGTCGGCGTCGGCACCCCAAGCGGCGTCATCGATGTAGAGCTTGCCGCATGGACTCTTGGTCATCCGTCCCACGGCGTATCCCTTGATCCCTGAGAAGATGCCCTTCAAGAACTCGAAACCGCCATGCTCTGGCCCCACGGTGGCGCCAACTGTTGTGGATTTGTCACGGCAGATGCCCTAGTGAAAGGACTTAGGTGTGGAGCCATCGCACTAGGTTAGCTTAAAGGGGTTGAACGGGACAAAGGACACAAGGAGTTTACCCAGGTTCGGCCCCTCTCCATGAGGTAAAAGCCTACGTCCTGCTTCTAGTTGTATTGCTTGAGTTTTGATTACAAGGGAGTGAATATGCTTGACCTAGTTCTCGATTGTCTATTTCTTGAGTTAACGCGCCGCCGGTCTCACCTTTACATACACAGGTAGAGACCCGGAGGCTTACAGAGTCCCGGCCAGCTCACACAACGTGACCGGCTTAGTTTCTAAATAGTCCTTACAGAGCAAGTCCTAATACGACGGTTCATAGCCCTGGTCCTGGGCCTTTAGCAGGCCTGCCTCCGTGAGTCGCCGTCTTATCTCTCCCCGGGCCTCCTTCAGGTTAAGCCGCCAATGGTATAACCTGGCCCCTCCTGGGCGGGTCATACCTCGAAGCTATATCCCCAACAATAGCCATACCCAAAAGACTAATAGTTCGGTTACACCGATATGTATCTCGGTCTCACCGAGATGGCCTTGCCAACTTTCTGTTACTTGTTGCAATTATTCGGTCTCATAGAGAATTGTAATCGGTGTCACTAAGATGGCCTGCCGACTCTCTGTTGCCTTATTTCTTCATTTCGGTCTCACCGAATTGACACAATCGGTGCCACTGAGATGAGGTTTTCCCTAAGCCCTAGCACATCGGCCCCACCGAGTTGTTCTAGTCGGTCCCATCGAGATTCCTAACGTTCATATTTTTGAACAGATCGGTTCCACTGAGTTTAACTAATCGATGCCACCGAGATGAGTCAAAAGTGTGTAACGGTTGGATTTTGTGTGGAGGCTATGTATACCCCTTCACCCCCTTTTTCTCATGTGAGTGAGCCATCAGAATGTGCTTACACTTCCACCATTCATTTTCTAGGAGAGAACCACCTACTCATGTGTTGAGATCAAGAGATTCCATTCCTATCATTTGAACCTTTATTTCTAGCCTTTCCTAAGTTTCTTTCCACTCAAATCCTTCTTCCACCATAGCCAAATCTGTGAGAGAGTTGAGTGTTGGGGAGACTATCATTTGAAGTACAAGAGCAAGGAGCTCATCATCACCACACCGTCTATTACCGTTTGGAGAGTGATGTCTCCTAGATTGGTAAGGTGTCGCTTGGGAGCCTCCATCGTGATGTGGAGCTGAACCAAGAAGTTTGTAAGGGCAAGGAGATCTCCTACTTCGTGAAGATATACCCGAGTGAGGAAAGTCCTTCGTGGGCGATGGCCATGGTGGGATAGACAAGGTTGCATCTTTGTGGACCCTTCGTGGGTGGAACCCTCCGTGGACTCGCGCGACCGTTACCCTTCGTGTGTGAAAGTCTCCATCAATGTGGACGTATGATACGTCTCCAACGTATCTACTTTTCCTCTTGTTTTGGACTCTAATTTGCATGATTTGAACGAAACTAACCTTGGACCGACGCTGTTTTTAGCAGAACTACCATGGTGTTGTTTTTGTGCAGAAATAAAAGTTCTCGGAACGGAATGAAACTTTGCGAGGATTTTTTATACAGTAAAAGAGATGTTCTGGAGCCAAGAACCACCAGAGGGGGCACCTACGTGGGCACAACCCACCAGGGCGCGCCCAGGTGGGTTGTCCCCACCAAGTGGCCCCGCAGACCCTGAAACCGACACTATAAAATCATATAGTTACAGAAAAAATCAGGGCGAAAGAATCCACGAGACGGAGCTGCCGTCACCTCCTGTTCTTCATCGGGAGGCTAGATCTGGAGTCTGTTTGGGGCTTCGGATAGGGGGATCTTCGATCTTCGTCATCACCAACCCGTCTCCATCGCCAATTCCATGATGCACCCCACCGGGAGTGAGTAATTCCTTCGTAGGCTCGCTGGTCGGTGAGGAGTTGGATGAGATTCATCACATAATCTAGTTAGTTTTTTTAGGGCTTGATCCCTAGTATCCACTATGTTCTGAGATTGATGTTGCTATGACTTTGACATGCTTAATGCTTGTCACTTTGGGCCCGGGTGCCATGATTTCAGATCTGAACTGTTTATATTATCACCATTATATCCATGTTCTAGATCCGATCTTGCAAGTTATAGTCACCTACTACGTGTTATGATCCGGCAACCCCGGACTAACAATAGTCGGGACCAGTCCTGGTGATGACCGTAGTTTGAGGTGTTCATGTATTCACCGAGATGTCATGCAAGTTCTTTTCATAAGCACGTACGACTGTTACGGAATACATGCCTACGTTATCTTTATGAACTGGAGCTAGTGTCGTATCGCCCTAGGTTATGACTGTCACATGATGAATATCATCCAAGAAATCACCGATCCAATGGCAATGAATTTATCTTATATTGTTTCTGCTAAGTTACTACTTCTATTGATGATGTTGCACTTGCTACAAAATCACTACTATCACTGTTACCGTTGCTATTGCTGCTACTACTATTATCAAAACTATCATACTACTTTGCTACTGATCACTTTGCTGCAGATAATTAATCTCCATGTGTGGTTGAATTGACAACTCAGCTGTTAATACTTACAAATATTCTTTGGCTCCCGTTATGTCGAATCTATAAATTTGGGTTGAATACTCTACCCTCAAAAATTATTGCGATCCCCTATACTTGTGGGTTATCAAGACCTTTTTCTGGCGTTGTTGCTGGGGAGAATAGCTATATTTGTTGAGTCACTTGGGATTATTATCAATTTATCACAATGAAGAATCTGAAGGATGCTAAGACCAAGATTTTTCCCTCTAAGACGAGGGGAGGTAAGGAAACTGCCATCCAGCTCCGCTTTAGATTCACCTTCTGTTATAAGTAAAATTGCAACACCACCACATGCTATTAATCCTAATATGTCGCAAGTTATTGATGATGCTACTTCTAGTATGAATAATGCTTATGATGGTGCTAGTACCTTGCTTGATGATAATGTGCCACTAGGGTGAATTTCTTGATGAACAAATTGCTAGAGTAAGACAACATGATATTGTTGAAACTGATGATGAGCTTGAAACTCAAAATCTTGAAACACCTATTAGAACTAGCCCTCCTAGATATTAATTTCCAAAGGTACCGGAAGGTTAGGTTATGGGTGAGGAGGCAACTAAAGACATTCTTGCTTGTAAGGATAGAGATGATCTAGAGAAATTATTATGCAAGTATAAAGAAATTTTTTTGAATGCTAGAATGAAGTGTGATCCTAAGTTTTCTACTTCGCCAATCTTTGTTGATGATAAGGATTATGAATTCTCTGTCGACCCAGAGTTAATTACTTTGGTTGAATCTCATCCTTTCCATGGTTATGATACAGAAACTGTTGTGGCACATCTTACTAAGTTGAATGACATAGCGACCCTTTTTGCTCAAGATGAGAAGATTTGCTATTACTATATTCACAAATTATTTTCGTTCTCATTAAAGGGTGATGCTAAAGCTTGGTAAAATACTCTTGCTCCTGGTTGTGTGAGTAGTCCCCAGGATATGATTTATTACTTCTCTGAAAAATATTTTCCTGCTCATAAGAAACAAGCTGCTTCACAGAAAATATTTAACTTTGTGAAAATTGAAGAAGAGAGTCTCCCACAAGCTTTGGGGAGGCTTCTCCAATTGCTTAATGCTTTGCCTGATCATCCTCTTAAGAAAAATGATATACTTGATATCTTCTATAATGGACTAACCGATGCTTCTAGGGATTTCCTAGATAGTTGTGCTGGTTGTGTTTTCAGGGAACGAACTATTGGGCAAGCTGAAGAATTGTTGAATCACATATTGAAAAATTATGATGATTAGACTCTTCCTGAACCACCGTTTAAACCCACTTCGAAGAAGAAGGGTATCTTATTTCTCAGTCCTGAAGATATGCAAGAGGCAAAGAAATCTATGAAGGAAAAAGGTATTAAACGTGAGGATGTTAAAAATTTACCTCCTATTGAAGAATACATGGGCTTAATACACCACCACCACCTAAGGTGGTAGAGGTAAATTCTCTAATGAAATTCAATGATAATGATAATCCTCACAATATGCACCCTAGCCAATGCCTTTATGAGTTTGGGAATTATATTAGAAAGCAAGATCACTTCAATGCAAATATTATGAAACAATTGAAATACAATTATGATATGATGACTCACTTGAGTGACTTGTTATTTAGAATCTCAAATGATGTTAGAGGTGTGGGGAAGCATGCTTATATGGTTCAAACTCAGTTAGAACAAGTTGCTAAATCTCAAAGAGAGTTGTTAGATGAAATGAATAATAATATCAATGATCATGCTGTTAGAGTAATGACTAGAGGAGGTAGGGCGAGGAACCACTTTATCCTGAGTTAACCCTGATGCACGTTTTCCTTCTAAAAAGAAAAAGAATAAGAGAAATGATAGGACTTTGCATGCCTCTAGTGAATCTGAAGTAGAAAAACCTCCTGATAATGATAATGAAGTTTCTATCTCTGATGCTGAAACTTAATCTGGTAATGAACACTCAACTTCTGATAATGAAAAAGATAATGATGAGGTTCATGAAGGTACTCAAACAAATAATAAAGAACCAGACAATGATGTTGAGATAGAACCTGCAGTTGATCTTGATAACCCACAACCTAAGAATAAAAGATATGATAAAAGAGACTTCATTGGTGGAAAACATGGTAAAGAAAGAGAACCGTGGGTTAAAAAACCTATGCCCTTTCCACCTAAGTCAACTAAAAATAAAGATGATGAAGAATTTGAACGCTTTGCTGAAATACTGAGGCCAGCCTTTTTGCGTACTCGCTTGACTGACATCTTGAAAATGCCTCCTTATGCAAAGTACATGAAAGACATCATCACCAATAATAGAAAAATACCGGAAGCTGAAATCTCCACTATGCTTGCTAATTATACTTTTAAAGATGGAGTACCTAAAAACTTGAAGATCCGGGAATACCAACTATACCTTGCTCCATCAAAATAAACTATGTGCAAACTGCTTTATGTGATTTGGGAGCTGGTGTTAGTGTTATGCCTTTATCTTTATATAAAAGACTTGATTTGAATAAACTCACACCTACTGAAATATCTTTGCAAATGGCTAACAAATCAACTGCCATACCTATCGGTATTTGTGAGGATGTGCCCGTTGTTGTTGCTAATGTTACTATTTTTGACTGACTTTCTTATACTTGAGATGCCCGAGGACGACAACATGTCGATTATCCTTGGTAGACCCTTCTTGAATACTGCATGGGCTGTTATTGATTGCAATAAAAGCAAGGCCACTTTTCATATCAATGCTAATGAGCATATGGTGCACTTTCCGAAGAAACAATTCCAAGTGAATGGTATTAATGTTATTGAAAAATCTCCGCAATCACTATTGGAAGTTTTCAACTACCTCTACCTACTGTCAAAAAGAAATATGAAATGCTTATTGTTGGGGACATTCATATCCCCGTTGAGTTAACGTAGTGATTTACGAAAGTTCTTTGATTTCATGCTAATCGAAAGTGGTTGTTAATAAGACTTGATCAACCTTATTAATGGATCATTTTTTAGAGGTATGAAGTTGATGAATTTAGTGGGCACTACCTTCTGTCCCTACCTTTTGTTTTCTGTTTTTATTAGCTATAAAATAAAATGCCATGTTTTGTCTGTTTTCTGAATTTCCCGTGGAATAAGAAAATGACCCAAAAATAAAAGTTCTACGAATGCTCTAAAAGTTTAACACGGTTTTTTTCGGAATGTTTAAGAATTTTTGGTGCAACTAACATCGAATGGGGTGCACCAGGTGGGCACAACCCACGTGGACGCGCCAGGATCCCTAGGCGTGCCCTGGTGGGTTGTCGTTTCCACGTGGCCCCCCTCACTTATCTCTTCACCCCACATCACCACCTACCTCCAGAAAAAATCACCATTGCTCTCTCTCTCTCTCTCTCGTGTTCTTGCTCTCAAACCTGCGGATTTCGATCTCTTTGCTCGAAGCTCCGTTTCCAAAACTGTTTCAGGGGATTGTTGATTGGTATGTGACTCCTCTATTTGTCCAATTAGTTTTTGCTTTAGTGGTTTATATTTCGCACAATTAGTTGCTCTTGGGGCTACTGTAGATGAGCTTGCATGTTGAATTCTTAGATTTTTAAGTAGTTTGAATGCTTGCTATGGCCTCTATGCATACCTATGAGTAGTCGCTATCAATATTGTAAAGTTTTGTTGATAAATTTTTGTGACCCAATTTTTTGTAGGAAATTGTACGTGGATATGATGGACCTCTTTGGAAGGAGTTCTTCGAGGAGGAGATTCTCGAAGGCATCTTCTAGCAGCAGCTCCGCTCGTCGGTCTTATGTTAAACCAAGTGAAAGTTCCATACGAGATGCCACCACCAAAACATGCTTATGGCCATGCAACGATTATATGTAGGGGAAGATATTTTGTTCTCGAGAGCGAGGCCCGAGCTCATAACGTGGCGGTTGTGGCCGCATGGCAGGTTGAGGGATCCGCACCGAGAGCCTCCATGAGCTATGATACGTCTCCAACGTATCTACTTTTCCTAACGCTTTTCCTCTTGTTTTGGACTCTAATTTCCATGATTTGAATGAAACTAACCCCGGAATGACGCTGTTTTCAGCAGAACTACCATAGTGTTGTTTTTGTGCAGAAATAAAAGTTCTCGGAATGGAACGAAACTTTGCGAGGAATTTATATACAATAAACAAGAATGTCTAGAGCCAAGACCCACCAGAGGGGGGCACCTGGGTGGGCACAACCCACCACGGCGCCCTCCCCCTCCTGGCGCGCCCAGGTGGGTTGCCCCCACCTGGTGGCCCCGCAGATCCTGAAACCTACGCTATAAAATCCTATTTTTTCCAGAAAAAAATCAGGGAGAAAGAATTATCACGATCCACGAGACGGAGCCGCCGTCACCTCCTGTTCTTCATCGGGAGGCCAGATCTGGAGTCCGTTTGGGGCTCCGGAGAGGGGGATCTTCGTTCTTCATCATCAGCAACCCTTCTCCATCGTCAATTCCATGATGCTCCCCACCAGGAGTGAGTAATTCCTTCGTAGGCTCGCTGGTCGGTGAGGAGTTGGATGAGATTCACCATGTAATTGAGTTAGTTTTGTTAGGGCTTGATCCCTAGCATCCACTATGTTCTAAGATTGATGTTGCTATGACTTTGCTATGCTTAATGCTTGTCACTTTGGGCCCGAGTGCCATGAACTCAGATCTTTACCGTTTATGTTATCATCATTATATCCATGTTTTAGATCCGATCTTGCAAGTTATAACCACCTACTACGTGTTATGATCCGGCAACCCCGGAGTGACAATAGACGGGACCACTCTCGGTGATGACCGTAGTTTGAGGAATTCATGTATTCACTATGTGTTAATGCTTTGTTCCGGTTCTCTATTAAAAGGAGGCCTTAATATCCCTTACACTACAGGAATCAGCTATTTTGCCGTCTGCCACGGCGGACGGCAAAGGCATGAACAGTGGACGGCAAAGGCCTTTGCCGTCAGCCGCGGACGGCAAAAGGCTCCGGCAAAGTAGGCTACGGTAAAGAGCTACTTTGCCGTCTGCTTTCGGCGGCTGGCGGCAAAGGGACCTTTGCCATCAGCAGCAGACGGCAAAGCAACTGGATAGGGTTAGCTCCGTTAGCCGCTAACGGGAGGCTTTGCCGTCAGCCTCCTACAATCATAGACGGCAAAGAAGTTTGTCTGTTTATTAAAATAAATAAAAAGTCCAAGTGCAGAGGCTATAAATAAACACAACATTATCCATCCGCACTTTGTTCCAGGAATCGAAGACGAACGGACAAATTTCACAATACAAAATTACAATATTTACATAGAATACATCATCCACACTTTGTTCCAAGAATACATCATCCACGAACGGACAAATTTCACAATACGAACACGACATTATCCATCCACACTTTGTTCCAAGAACGAACGGACTCCTCTGTGCCCGTGGTCGCCGGAGAAAATAGCAGCCGCGCCCTCTCACTTCTCCTCGAGGCCGGCGGAGGCCGGCGGGGCTGACGGAGCCAGGGCCGACGGAGCCGGGGCCAATGGAGGCCGGCAGGGGAGACGGGGCGCGGAGGCCGCCGCGGTCGACGAGCGACGAGACGCGGAGGCACGCGGGGGCGACTGGCGACGGGGCCGGGGCCGGCGGACGAGAAGGCGGCCAGTGAGGTCGGGGCCGGCAGGCGAGATGGCGGCCAACGAGGTGGTGGAGGGCGCCGGCGGGCCGATGGAGGCCGGCGGGGGCGACGGGTGAAGTGCCCGGGGCCGGCGGTGAAGGGGGAAGTGGACGCGGCCGGCGGAAGAGGTGGTGGCCGGCGAGGCTGGATCCGGCGGGCGAGGTGTTGGCCGGCAAGGCCGGGGGTCAAGGCGGTGGCGGGCGCCGGCCGGCCGGTGTGCCGATTTGGATCGAGAGGGAGAGAAAGGAGAGAGAGATGTGGTGGGGTGAGGTGGGGATAAGGGACAGAGAGAGAGAGAGACGTGGTGGGGTGAGGTGGGACGTGGTGGGTGCGTGCGTGGGTGTGCGTCATGGGTGCGTGCGTGGGTGTGCGTCCGATGGGGTGTGGGTGGGGATGCCATGTCATCGATCCGCATGATCGATCCAGGTGTTGTGCTTCTTCTTTGCCGTCCGCCCCGGCTTTGCCGTCTGCTATTTGATCTTTGCCGTCCGCTAGCAGACGACAAAGGTTGGACATTGCCGTCCGCTAGCAGACGTTAAAAAAGTTAACCTCTTTGCCGTCTACTGGCAGACGGCAAAGAAGTTGACCTAGCCACACCGTGCCCCATGGGGCCCACTAGGCTCTTTGCCGTCTGCCTTTTCCCTCTTTGTCGTCAGCCAGCAGACGGCAAAGAGCCAGCTGATGGCAAACAGTCTCTTTGCCATCTGCCAGCTCTTTGCCGTCCGCTATCCCAAGGCAGACGGCAAAGAGCCTCTTTGCCATCAGCTAGCAGACGGCAAAGAGCTGGCAGATGGCAAAGTAGCAGATTCCAGTAGTGTTAGTTTCCAATATGGACCCTGCTGCCACGGGAGAGTAGGACAAAAGATGTCATGCAAGTTCTTTCCATAAGCACATATGACTATTTACGAATACATGCCTACATTATATTGATGAACTGGAGCTAGTGCCATATCGCCCTAGATTATAACTGTCTCATGATGAATATCATCCAACAAGTCACCGATCCAATGCCTTCGAATTTATCTTATATTGTTCTTGCTAAGTTACTACTGCTGTTGACACCGTTGCACTTGCTACATAATTACTACTATCACTGTTACCGTTACTATTGCTGCTGTCACTACTATCAAAACTATCATATTATTTTGCAACTTATCACGTTGCTGCAAATAATTAATCTCCAGGTGTGGTTGAATTGACAACTCAGCTGCTAACACCTTCAAATATTCTTTGGCTCCCCTTGTGTCGAATCTATAAATTTGGGTTGAATACTCTACCCTCGAAAACGGTTGCGATCCCCTATACTTGTGGGTTATCAAGACCTTTTTCTGGTGCCGTTGCCGGGGAGCATAGCTATATTTGTTGATTCACTTGGGATTATTATCAATTTATCACTATGAAGAATCTGAAGGATGCTAAGACTAAGATTTTTCCCTCTAAAATGAGGGGAGGTAAGGAACTGCCATCCAGTTCTGCTTTAGATTCACCTTCTGTTATAAGTAAACTTACAACACCACCACATGCTATCAATTCTGATATGCCGCAAGTTATTGACGATGCTACTTATGCTATGGATAATTCTTATGATGATGCTAGTACCTTGCTTGATAATGATGATGTGCCACTTGGTGACTTTGTTGATGAACAAATTGCTAGAGTAATACAACATGATGTTGTTGAATCTGATGATGAGCTTGAAACTGAAACTCCTGAAACACCTGCTAGAACTAGCCTTCCTAGATATGAATTGTCTAAGGTACCAGAAGGTTATGTTATGAATGAGGAGACAACTAGAGATATTCTTGCTTGTAAGGATAGAGATGATCTAGAGAAATTATTATGCAAGTATAAAGAAAAATCTCTGAATTCTATAATGAAATATGATCCTAAGTTTGGTACTTCACCGATCTTTATTCATGATAAGGATTATGAATTCTCTGTTGACCCAGAGTTAATTACTTTGGTTGAATCTGATCCTTTCCATGGTTATGAAACTGAAACTGTTGTGGCACATCTTACTAAGTTGAATGAAATAGCCACCCTTTTTACTCATGATGAGAAGACTTGCTATTATTTTATTCTCAAATTATTTCCATTCTCATTAAAGGGTGATGCTAAAGCTTGGTACAGTACTCTTACTCCTGGTTGTGGGCGTAGTCCCCAGGATATGATTTACTACTTCTTTGAAAGATATTTCCCTGCTCATAAGAAACAAGCTGCTTTACAGGAAATATTTAAGTTTGTGCAAACTAAAGAAGAGAGTCTCCCACAAGCTTGGGGGAGGCTTTACCAGTTACTTAATGCTTTGCCTGATCATCCTCTTAAGAAAAATGAAATACTTGATATTTTCCATAATGGACTAACCGATGCTTCTATGGACTTCCTAGGTAGTTGTGCTAGTTGTGTTTCAGGGAACGAACTGTTGGACAAGCTAAAGAATTATTGAAAAACATATTGAATTTTTTTGATGATTGGACTCTTCCTGAACAACCGCCTAAACCCACTCCAAAGAAGAGGGGTATATTATATCTCAGTCCTGAAGATATGCAAGAGGCAAACAAATCTATGAAGGAAAAAGGTATTAAAGCTGAGGATGTTAAAAATTACCTCCTATTGAAGAAATACATGGGCTTAATACACCACCACTTCCTAAGGTGGTAGAGGTAATTTCTTTAATGAATTTCAATGATAATGAGAATCCTCACAATATGCACCCTAGCCAATGTCTTTATGATTTTCAAAACTATATTAGAAAACAAGATCACTTCAATGCAAATGTTATGAAACAATTGAAATATAATTCTCATATGATTTCTCGCTTGACTGACTTGTTATTTAGAATCTTAAATGATGTTAGAGGTGTTGGAAAGCAGGCTTCTATGGTACAAACCCAGTTAGAACAATTTGCTAAATCACAAAGAGAATTGCTTGATGAAATGAATAATAATATACATGACTTTGTTGTTAGAGTTGCAACTAGAGGAGATAAAATGACTCAGGAAACACTTTATCCTGAGGGACACCCAGAAAGAATAGAACAAGATTCACAAAGAGTTAATGCCAATGCACGTAGTCCTTCTAGAAAGAAAAAGAAGAATAAAAATGATAGGACTTTGCATGCTCCTAGTGAACCTGAAATAGAAAAACCTCCTGATAATGATAATGAAACTTCTATCTCTGATGCTGAAATTCAATCCGGTAATGAACACTCACCTTCTAATAATGAAAAAGATAATGATGAGGTTCATGAAGATACTCAACCAAATAATGAAAAAGATTGAACCACCAGCTGATCTTGATAACCCACAACCTAAGAATAAAGGATATGATAAAAGAGACTTCATTGCTAGAAAACAGGGTAAAGAAAGAGAACCGTGGGTTCAAAAACCTATGTCTTTTCCACCCAAGTCAACTAAAAAGAAAGATGATGAAGAATTTGAACGCTTTGCTGAAATGCTGAGGCCAGCCTTTTTGCGTACTCGCTTGACTGATATCTTGAAAATGCCTCCTTATGCAAAGTATATGAAAGACATCATCACTAATAAGGCAAAAATACTGAAAGTTGAAATCTCCACCATGCTTGCTAATTATACTTTTAAGGAGGGAGTACCTAAAAAGCTTGGAGATCTGGGAATACCAACTATACCTTGCTCTATCAAAAAGAATTATGTGAAAACTACTTTGTGTGATTTAGGAGCTGGTGTTAGTGTTATGCCTTTCTCTTCATATAAATGACTTGATTTGAATAAAATCACACCTACTGAAATATCTTTGAAAATGGCTGATAAATCAACTGCCATACCTATTGGAATCTATGAGGATGTGTCCGTTGTTGTTGCTAATGTTACTATTTTGACTGACTTTGTTATACTTGAGATGCCTGAGGACGAAAACTTGTCGATTATCCTTGGTAGACCCTTCTTGAATACTGCAGGGGCTGTTACTGATTGTAATAAAAGCAATGTCACTTTTCATATCAATGGTGATGAGCATATAGTGCAGTTTCCGAAGAAACAATTCCAAGTGAATGGTATTAATGTTATTGAAAAATCTCTGACAATCACTATTGGAAGTTTTCAAATACCTCTACCTACTATAAAAAAGGAATATGAAATGCTTATTGTTGGGGACATTCATATCCCCATTGAGGTAACTTAGTGATTTACGATAGTTCTTCAGTTTCATGCTAATCGAAAGTGGTTGTTAATAAGACTTGATCAACCTTATTAATGAATCATTTTTTAGAGGTATGAAGTTGATGAATTTAGTAAGCACTACCTTTTGTCCCTACCTTTTGTTTTCTGTTTTTATTAGTTAAATAAAATAAAATGCCATGTTTTGTCTGTTTTCTGAATTTCCCGTGCAATAAAAAATGACCCAAAAATAAAAGTTCTCAGAATGCTCTGAAAGTTTAATACGATTTTTTTTCTGAATATTTAAGAATTTTGGGTGCAAATAATATCAGAGAGAGGTGCACCAGGTGGGCACAACCCACCTGGGCGCGCCAGGACCCCCAGGCGCGCCCTGGTGGGTTGGGGTCCCCACGTGGGCCCCTCACTTATCCCTTCACACCACATCATCACTTACCTCCAGAAAAAAATTCCATTGCTCTCTCTCCCATGTTCTTGCTCTCAAACACACGGATTTCGATCTCTTTGCTCAAAGCTCCGTTTCCGAAACTATTTTGGGGGATTGTTGCTTGGTATGTGACTCCACCGTTTGTCCAATTAGTTTTTGTTTTAGTGGTTTATATTTTGAATAATTAGCTACTCTTGGTGATGTTGTAGATGAGCTTGCATGTTGAATTCTTAGAGTTCTAAGTAGTTTTAATGCTTGCTACGGCCTCTATGTATCCCTATGAGGAGTTGCTATCAATTTTGTGAAGTTTTGTTGAGAAAAAATTGTGGACTAAAAATTTCAGATTTTTTGTTCATAGGAAAAGGATGAATATCTTTAGGAAGTTTGCTTCTGAGAAGAACTCCAAGGGTGTTATTAGGGAGTCGTCTGACAGTGATCTCCATCCTCTGAGGTTGGCAGAGGTGCGGCCGTGCGAATGGCCGCATACCCTGTTCATGGAAGAGGCTGGAATCCTTCAGGAGTTCACACAATATGCCGCTAATGCTGGCCTCATCGACTTCATCACAGATGAGTGTGAACAGCATCAAATCCTCACAAACATCTTTGTTCAAAGTTTTACTTTCCTTTCTAGGAATAATCCTCCTGAAATGCGGTTTGATTTATATGCTGAAACCCATCAGATACCACTTACTGAATTTTGCAACATATGCATGATCCCTTCTGACGGGAGCCTAGCTGAGCCTAGGCCGGCTGAGTTTGAGGCCTTTTATAGCACCTTGACAGTTGGAGATGAGAGAGGGGTGTCAGCTATCACTGCCTCTGGCTTGCATTTTCCTATTGTTCATTACTTTGCTCTTTTCATTGCAAAATGCTTGCTTGCTAGAGAGAAGGTGGGTGCACTCAGTTCACCAGACCTTGTTGTTTTGCGTCGTGCACTAGAGGGCGACAACACTTATAGCTTGGGAGCTATTGTGGCTCGTCGCCTCCACATTGATAAGTCCAAGGGTAAAATACATGGTGGGATTTTCGCTACTCGTTTGGCGGCTCACTTTAATGTTGAGATATACCCTCATGACTACCCCCTGACCAAGGTTTACCTAGACCGCACAGCCATGGATCACCACCATTTCACTAATAACAATTCTCCTGGCATCCCTATTCCTTATAACCTGGTCTTTAGCATTGAAACTCATGATATTATTCCATTGTCTGCTCCTGCTTTGCTTGATCATGTTGCCAGAGGCGGATATAGGATTATGCGTGCAGATATCATCGCCTACCGGAACAACCAAGCTGCAGCAGTGGAGGAGCCTCAGCAGTGGGATGAGTGGATGCCCGCTCCTCAGTACCCCAACTACCATCCAGGCTACTACCTGTTTACCAAGTTAGGCCAAAAGCCTAAGCTTGGGGGAGTATGTGTTTCTCACCAACATTACATTCATGATTCACACATTTCATTCCAGTTGTCGGTGTTCACACTTTTTCTTTGTATCATCCATGCTTAGATTTATTTTCTCGCTTTCTTCTTGTGTGTTTGAAAAACTTGAGAAAAACCCAAAAAAAAGTTGTAGTTAGTTTACTTTCTATGCATGCTTAGTTGTAATACTAAAAAGAAAACCCAAAAAGATTTCTGTGTTCTTCTTTTGCTTGTTGGGAGCTTTCCCGTGTAAAGAGTTTTTCTCGTTTTTGCTTTTCCCTTTTATTTGCTTGTTCGAGAAAACCAAAAACTCCAAAAATATTTCAGTGTGTTTCTCTGAATTTCTTTTTCTTTTTATTCGAGTCTTACCGAGGAGAAGACCACGATGAAAATGTTGAGTGGCTCTCATATGAATAACTGTTGATCTAATAAAGAGCACATTTTACCTTGTCTTCTCCTGTTGAATAAAATGTTTGCAGATTACAGCTTAGTCCATGGCACTCTTGCATAATTATTATTTTCATATCGTTCGGTCGTGCAAGTGAAAGGCAATAATGACGATATTCGATGAATTGGCCATGGCAGAGAGAAACTGGTATGAACTCGACTTGTTCTGTTTCTGTAAATATGTTTAACCTAGTATATCCATGATTCAGCCCATTATGATTAAACATATTTTCAATGGCAATTAGATATTATAGTTTCTCATGCCATGCATAAGTAGCTAGGAGTGGATAATGATTTATCTTGGATATCAACATTGCGTTAAAATGATTGTGATGTAGTATGATTATATGGTATCCTCCTTTGAATGTTCGAGTGGCTTGACTTGGCACATGTTCATGCATGTAGTTGAATCAAAACCAACATAGCCTGTATGATATTTATGTTCATGGTGCTCATATCCTAATCATGCTAGTGTCCAATGTTACTTATGCATAATGCATGTTCATGATCATTATTGCTCTCTAGCTGGTCGCTTCTCAATCTATTTGCTAGCCTTCTCCTGTACTAAGTGGGAATTCTGCTTGTACATCAAAAATCTTGAACCCAAAGTTATTCCAGATGAGTCCACCATCACTACAAAAAAATACACTTCTGTGATGATACCTGTTTGTCACAGTAGGTCGCGTTTTTTGTCATGCATGTACATCCATGACGATTTTATGACATAATCAAGATAGTCATACATGTGCTGTCATAGAAGTGTTCCATGACATTACCAAAATTATCATCACGGAAGTGTCCACTTCCATGACTATAAATCGCGCGTCACAGAAGTGCTTTCGTCAAGGGTGACCGACACGTGGCATCCACTGTAACGGAACGCCATTAAGCTATCGGGTCGGGTTTTGGATCCGATAACCCGTTAACAGCCCCGACCAATCAGGCACTTTCTCGCGGTATTTCTGACCACACGCCTTTATTTCTTGACTCTGGTGAGGCCTCCCACCTGGGTAACAAAAATGTTTTCTTGTTCGAGCTTGCTTGGTTTGAAAGAGAAGGCTTCCATGATCTCGTAGCCAGAGAGTGGGCTAAGGATGCAGGAGGTAGGACTGCGCTTGAGTGCTGGCAGAATAAAATTAGGCACTTGAGAAGTTTCCTACGTGGGTGGGCTAAGCATCTTAGCGGGATTTATAAGGTTGAAAAGGAACGGCTCCTTACCCTTATTCAGTCCTTAGATGTAAAAGCAGAAACCACGGTTCTGCCAGCCGTAGAGCTTCATGCCAAGCTTGACGCAGAGATGAGGCTGAAAGAACTTCTTCGTGAAGAAGAATTAAAGTGGGCTCTACGGGCCAAGGTCCGAAGAGTTGTCCAGGGGGACGCGAACACTCAATTCTTCCACATGATCGCAAATGGCAAACACAGGAAGAAGAGGATCTTTCAGCTTGAACAAGATGAAGGAACGATTACGGGTCAGGAGAACCTAAAATTATACATTACTGAGTATTACAAGCAGTTGTTTGGACCCCCAGAGGATAACTGTGTGTCCTTGGATGAGTCTAGTGTTGAGGATGTGCCTCAACTTACTGCTGTCGAGAATGATATTTTAGCCGCTCCTTTTACTGAAAAGGAGGTGTTCGAGGCCATTTGGCAGATGAAAAATAATAAGGCTCCCGGCCCGGATGGATTCCCGGCTGAGTTTTATAAGAAGTGCTGGCATATTATTAAAGGGGACCTGTTGCCGATGTTCCATGATTTGTTCTCGGGACAGCTTCAGCTATTTCAGCTAAATTTTGGCACCATAACCCTGCTTCCTAAGAAAACAGAGGCTGTGAGAATCGAGCAATTCAGGCCCATCTGTCTGCTCAATGTTAGTTTCAAAAATTTTACCAAGGTCGGGACGATTAGGCTCACACAGATTGCGCATGCTGTGGTGCAGCCTACTCAAACTGCTTTCATGCCGGACAGGAACATCCTTGAAGGGGTTGTGGTCCTTCATGAAACGCTCCATGAGATCCACACAAAAAAACTTGATGGAGTTATTTTCAAAGTGGATTTCGACAAGGCGTACGACAAAGTCAAATGGCCATTCCTTCAAAAGGCCTTACGCATGAAAGGTTTTGATGAAGCTTGGCGACGCCAGGTTGAATCTTTCACGCAAAAAGGGAGTGTTGGAATTAAAGTGAATGACGATATAGGTCATTATTTCCAAACACACAAGGGCCTGAGACAAGGAGATCCCATGTCTCCTATCTTGTTCAACATTGTGGTTGATATGTCGGCGATCCTGATAGGTAGGGCAAAGGAGGCCGGTCAGGTGGGTGGCTTGGTGCCTCATCTAGTTGATGGTGGTGTGTCCATCCTGTAGTATGCTGATGATACAATCATCTTTATGGAGCACGACTTGGCAAAAGCGAGAAATATGAAGTTGGTGTTATGCTTATTTGAACAATTGACGGGATTGAAGATTAACTTTCATAAAAGCGAGCTGTTCTGCTTTGGTAGAGCCAAGGATGAACAAGAGGCTTATAGGCAATTGTTTGGATGTGAGTTGGGGGGCTTACCTTTTACGTACCTTGGTATGCCCATTCACCATCGTAAGCTAACAAACAGTGAGTGGAAGTGCATTGAGGATCGGTTTGAGAAGAAACTGAGTTGCTGGAAAGGAAAACTCATGTCATATGGAGGCCGATTGATTCTTATTAATTCGGTGCTCACGAGTATGCCTATGTTTCTCTTATCCTTCTTTGAAGTTCCAGTTGGGGTTAGGAAAAGGCTGGACTTCTATCGATCCCGATTCTTCTGGCAGAGTGATGAGCTTAAGAGAAAATACCGACTAGCAAAATGGGATATCATCTATCGACCAAAGGATCAGGGGGCCTTGGTATTGAGAATCTTGAAGTCAAGAACAGATGTCTTCTCAGTAAGTGGCTGTACAAGTTGTCAGTTGAGACTGAGACAACGTGGGCGCAGATTCTCCGTAGTAAGTATCTGCAGTCCAAGACTTTGTCCCAGGTGACAGTGAGACCAACTGACTCGCCGTTTTGGAAGGGGCTTATGAGAGTCAAAGCTGCCTTCTTTAATAGAACAAACTTCATTGTCGGTAATGGCAACACTACTCGCTTCTGGGAGGATACGTGGCTTGGTGAAACGCCATTGGCGCTCCAGTATCCGTCCCTGTATCGTATTGTTCAGCGACGTGATTCTCTTGTTGCAATGATTATGCAGTCCATTCCCCTGAATATTCAGTTTCGGAGGGTGCTTGTTGGTGACCGGTGGGAAGCATGGCTTCATTTGGTGAGTAGATTGATGGAGGTTCAGCTAGCTCATCAGCCCGATCAGTTGTGTTGGAAGCTTACTAGGTCTAGAGAGTTCACAGTTAAGTCGATGTATATCGATGTCATTAACTCTACTATTATTCCTAGTTCCAAACATGTTTGGAAAGTCAAAGTCCCTTTGAAGATTAAAGTGTTTATGTGGTTTTGTGCATAAACAAGTAATTTTAACAAAGGACAATCTGGTGAAGCGCAACTGGACAGGATCTACTAGGTGTAGTTTTTGTGATCGGGATGAGACTATCAAGCACCTCTTTTTTGATTGCCCGTTGGCGAGAGTTTTGTGGCGCACCGTGCAAATTGCCTTTAACATTACTCCTCCGAATTCGGTCAGTACGTTATTTGGAACGTGGCTTGTTGGGATAGAGTCCGAAACAGCCAGACACATTCGTGTAGGAGTATGCGCGTTGTTATGGGCAATTTGGAACTGCAGAAATGATTTAGCTTTTAACAGAACAACAACTATTCATTTTTTGTAGGTTTTATTCCAGGCTACTGCGTTGATCTGTACGTGGTCCTTACTCACTCAGACGGAGGCCAGGGAGCGTTTGGTTACTGGATCTGTCCGGTGGGAGATGGTAGCGCGGGATATCTTCAACCGGTTTGGATGGCGGTCATGTAATAGGATAGGCGATTAGTTTACCTATCTTTTGTTATGCCAGCCGGTTGTGGCTTTTGGGCCTTTTTGTTCTTGGCGTTGTGGCTCTGTGTGAGCTTGCCGTTCTCTTTTTATTTTGATTCAATACATTAAGACCTTGTTGAACCTCTTTTATTTATATTAATGTGGCCGTATGCATCGACTGATGTAGAGGCCGGGGAGTCCCCCCTTTTCAAAAAAAATAATAATTTATTTATGCTCTTGCAAATCATGATGCTGATGTAACATATGCTTTCTATGTGATTTTTTATAATTTTTTTATAACTAACTGGCCTTGAACTAGCTTCGATAGTAGAGGTTGTTTTTTGTAAAACTTTAGTTGGATCACATGTCTTGCATACTGCATTTGGGTGCATGCTTGATGCTATTAACATTTTTTTGTATTCAGGTGCTGTGCCAGCAAAGATATTTACAGGATGAGGATGGATATTGATCAGTCCTACCGTACCCCTACAAATGAGGCTTTGCATGCCGGGGGTTCTTGTGGGACATCCACGAAGAGAACCGAGAAGTTGGAAAAGTAAGAAGCTTTGTTCGATCTCGGGATGGTTTGCGTGCATGAGGTCTTGGAACAGAGGCATCAGACAATGATTAATAACAGTATGATTTTTAAAACATTTCCGAAGCTGAGAGTGTCTGTCTTGTGTAATGGATAACCCTCATTTAGATCTAGAGTGAGGTGATAGGAGTAGTAAGCAACAGTAGGAAACCAACACAACCTCTTATATAGTTGTGTGAAGATGCTCATCTTTCTTTCAGCAACTGCAAATTTCTGAATACGATACAAGAACTAGGTCATAAGCATTAGTGACATCATTTATGTAAGTAAATGATCAGATCTGTACCTTTCATCTGTGCTAAAGATTCCAATATATTTCTGTTTGGAACAGGAAATGATTTTTATGCAAGAAACTACTTTTTGTATAAAAAAACTCTGTTAACAATTAAATCGAAATAAAAATTGTTTGAACATAATAAATTGTATGAAGATTATATAAATGATTGTTTGACATTTTAGATCATATGCTCCATTGCCTATGGTCAGTGCTTGTAGAAGTACCCACAGTCTCATGCTTTTATGTACTAGCACATTTGCTCTACAATCAACACTGGCTCACTAGCGAGCTGGAAATATTTTGTGTAAAAAATGCAGCCTTTGACTATTTCTCAAGCATCAGAAGTGCCATAGGATAGATTGTAGCGACCAGACCTCGAACAGTCTAGTCTCTGTGCATCAGTGTCATCCCTGGATCGGTAATGCTGACACACACAGTACTTTGAAGGATTTATAACAGAGTAGCAATCACACACTTATTACATCGAATAGTTCAAGAGAACTCAATACAATAAATATGGCTTAAGGCCATCTAAAATATGATAACAACGAAAGGCTTGGAAGATAAAGCGAGTCCATCAACTCCAACGGCATCACTGAGTATAAGACCACGACCTAAGGCTCCTTACTCGTCATCTCAAGAGTCTGCAACATGATATGTTGCAGCCCGAAAACGGGACAGCACATGGAATATGCTGGCAAAGTAATACATAGAGAGTAATGAACAGAATAATGCTATCACTACATGCATATTTGGCTGGTGGAAAGCTCTATGGTTACAGTTTTGCGAAAAGCCAATTTTTCCCTACCACAAAGGAATAAATTTTATTTAACTATCATGGTGGTTGTTAAACATTGAGAAGGTACCTCCAACTCAATCCCAATTAAGAACATGATTAACCCAATCAAATTAAATTAAGTAACATGATGATGAGATTCACATGATAATCCAAGAACTAGATACTCAAGATGTCCATAACCGGGGACACGGCTAATCATGATAAGTTTGTACACTCTGCAGAGGTTTGTGCACTTTTCCCCAAAAGACTCGATCGCCTCCGCTTGATTTCTCGCACTACATGGTGTTTGAGAAATGGATGACCGAGACACAGTCTTTCAGAAACACTACTCTTTACTCCGGGTGGACAGTTACATCTACTTTCCCCTACATCTGCTAGCCCACCTCTTCAAGAGGTCATGTAACCTACTCAACTATGCTAGAGCCCATAATAGCTTGTGGCTGCACACGGAAGTTTCTAGCATGAATAATCTCATGATCCCTTTGAGTCTGGGTGGCGGTCCATAGGATGATCACACGGGTACTCCGGGATATCCAAAAATACAGGCAACACTGGGTTCTCCAGGTGCCTCAATCCACCCAGATGTAAATTAAAGTAGCCACCTTAAGTTGATCCATTAATTAACAATCTCACATCTGTCATGAAATACACTCAAACCCAATCCACGTCTACGAGCATAGCATAGCAATATAAGTAAAAGTAGAAGTAACTTCCAAAGGTTTGATAGTAAACAGGGCAATAGGTACTACCTCAACTACTTCCCAAAACCCACATGTTAATCAGATCCTAATCATGCAATAGTTTGAGGATTGATCTAATGCAATAAAACTGGGTGGTAAAGAGGTATGATCAAAGTGTTACTTGCCTTGCTGATGATCCGTGAAACCTAGACACTCGTAGTAGCACGCTTCGCACTCCGGGTACTCTATCACAAAAAAACAATACATACATAAGCAATCAATCAAGGGTGCACGAAATAAAACCCAAAATAAGAGATCTAACCAGAAATTTCAACTTAAGGACTCCGGTTTGCAAAAAGAATCAATTCAAACGAAGCAACGAAGGTCAAACGGCGAAAGAAACAACCTTCATTTACTAATATGGATCTAAGTCAAATTTTACAGTAGCAAAAACTTGTTTGAGTTGGTTAAACGAAAAGAGAATTTCGAGACGAAACTCTAGGCGCTAGAATCGCCTGATTCCGATAAACGGGTGAAAAGTTATACTAAAACTAAAAACTGATCGGAAATCACGATCAGGAATAATCACGGAAAATCCGATAAAAAGAAAAACTGCCGAACTGGCTATGATCGAACGTTCGCTGTCTGTAAGAAAACGAAAATCGTTTGTTAAAATGAACGAACGAACGGGCGTTCACTATTTAACTAAACCAGAAAAAAAACCGATCTAATATAAAAAACGCATCTCGGTTTTGAAATAAAACCGAACGATTTTTCGAGAAAAATCGGCAGCTACGTCGGTTCGCGTGACGGCGGCGGCGACGAGCTGCTCCGGCGGGTGGCGGCGTCGGGCGAGAGGTGGCGGGGCTCCGGCGGGTGGCGGCGGGGCTCCGGGGGGTGGCGGGTCGGGCGGCGGGGCGACGCGGGCGGCGGCGCGGGCCGACGGCGAGGGTTTCGGGCGGCGGCGACTTGGTCTAAGCCGGGGCTCGGGCCGCGGCTTTAAAGGCCGGCCGGGCTGAGGTGTCCGGGTCAGACACGACCCGTAAGGCGGTTGACTTTTTTTTAAATAATTCGGACATGCAGAAAAAGAAAGAAAATAAATACTAAACGGACTCCAAAAATCCCGAAATAAATTTTCCCCGTCCTCTAAAAATATGTCGGACAAGATGAACATTTATTTGGGCCTAAAATGCAATTTTGGTAAACGCGTATTTTTCCTAATTCGAATAAAATCAAATAAAATCCAAATAAAATCAAATATTTGTTTTTAATATTTTTCCTCCAATATTTCATTATTTGTGGAGAAGTAATTTTATCCCCTCTCATATATTTTGATATGAAATATTTTCGGAGAGAAAAATAATTAAAACAAATGATCCTATTTTCAAAACTTGAGAAAACCCAAATATGAAAATAACGAAATCCCCAACTCTCTCCGTGGGTCCTTGAGTTGCGTGAAATTTCTAGGATCGCAAATCAAAATGCAGTAAAATATGATATGCATGATGATCTAATGTATAACATTCCAAATTGAAAATTTGGGATGTTACAAACCTACCCCCCTTAAGATGAATCTCGCCCTCGAGATTCGGGTTGGCTAGAAAATAGGTGAGAGTGGTCCTTCCATAGATCTTCCTCTCGCTCCCAGGTGGCTTCATCCTCGGTATGGTGACTCCACTGAACTTTCCAAAACTCGATAACCTTGCTGCGGGTGACTCGGCTGGCATACTCAAGAATCTTAACTGGTTTCTCCTCATAGGTCAAGTCACTATCCAGCTGAATCGCTTCCAATGGCACTGTATCTCTTAGTGGTATCTCAGCCATCTCTGCGTGGCACTTCTTCAGCTGAGAAACATGGAACACATCATGAACTCCCGACAATCCCTCGAGCAATTCCAACTTGTAAGCAACTTCCCCCATACGCTACAAAACTTTGTATGGTCCTACAAAACGTGGCGCTAACTTTCCCTTAACTCCAAAGCGCTTTACACCTCGAAGTGGTGATACTCGAAGATAAACTCTATCTCTGACTTCGTAAACTGTCTCCTTGCGTTTAGAATCCGCATAACTCTTCTGCCTGGACTGGGCTACCTTGAGCCTATCGCGAATCAACTTCACTTTCTGTTCAGACTCTTTAATCAAATCTGGTCCAAACAACTGGTGGTCTCCAACTTCGTCCCACAACAACGGTGTCCTGCACCTCCTTCCGTACAGAGCTTCGAAAGGGGCCATCTTCAAACTGGATTGATAACTGTTGTTGTAAGAGAACTCTGCATATGGCAAATTGTCGTCCCAACTAGATCCATAATCTAGCGCACAAGCTCTCAGCATGTCCTCCAAAATCTGATTGACTCTCTCGGTCTGTCCGTCTGTCTGTGGATGAAAGGCTGTACTGAACTCTAGCCTGGTACCCAAAGTCTCGTGCAACTGATTCCAAAACTTTGAAGTAAACTGGGTTCCTCTATCTGATACAATGGTCCTCGGAACTCCATGCAGACATACGATCCTGGTCATGTATATCTTTGCCAACTTAGCACTTGTATAAGTGGTCTTCACCGGGATGAAATGAGCTACCTTCGTCAAACGATCGACTACAACCCATATTGAGTCATAGCCTGAACGAGTCCTGCGCAATCCTGTGATAAAATCCATGCCTAGCTTATCCCACTTCCATTCGGGTATCGGCAATGGTTGTAGCAATCCTGCTGGCTTCTAATGCTCTGCCTTTACTCTCTGACATACATCACAAACTGCTACATACTCCGCAATATCCTTCTTCATTCCGGTCCACCAGAAAGTATCCTTCAAATCCAAATACATCTTGGTATTTCCTGGGTGAATCGAATATGGTGAATCATGGGCCTCTTGCAGAATCGACTTCCTGATCTCTGGATCATTGGGCACATAAACGCGGTCCTCAAACCATAAGGTATCGTGTTCATCCTCACGAAATCCCTTGGCTTTTCCTTTACTCATCCTTTCCTTTATCTCAACAATTTCCTTGTCTGTTTTCTGAGCTTCTCTGATCTTATCCATCAAAGTAGAATGAATCTCCAATGCTGCTACAAAACCTCTTGGAACTATTTCCAAACATAGTTCACGAAGATCCTCTGCTAACTTCTTGGGTAACTCTCCGGTCATGAGCGTGTTGACATGGCTCTTGCGGCTCAACGCATCGGCTACTACGTTAGCCTTCCCTGGGTGATAATGCAATCTCATATCATAATCCTTAATGAGCTGCAACCATCTCCTTTGCCTGAGATTCAACTCCTTCTGCGTGAAAATGTACTTCAAACTCTTGTGATCCGTGTACACCTCACAATGGTTTCCGATGAGAAAATGTCTCCATGTCTTCAACGCATGCACTACGGCTGCTAAATCCAAATCATGTGTAGCATAATTCAACTCATGGGGTTTAAGCTGTCATGAGGCATATGAAACAACTCTTCCCTCCTGCATTAGTACTGCTCCAAGTCCTCGACGAGAAGCGACGCAATATACTTCATAATCCTTGCGTTGGTCTGGCAGAATCAACACTGGCGCTGTAACCATACGTTTCTTCAATTCCTGGAAACTAGCCTCACATTCCTCAGTCCAAATGTATTTGGTGTCCTTCTTCAACAACTCCGTCCTAGGCTTTGCAATCTTCGAGAAATTCTCGATGAATATCCGGTAATATCCTGCGAGTCCAAGAAAACTCCGGATTTCTCCAACTGTCGTGGGTGCTTCCCAATTTGTCACAGTGTTAACCTTGGTGGGATCTACTGCTATTCCTTCTTCAGATATAACATGTCCAAGGAATCCAACTTCCTTTAACCAAAACTCGCACCTGCTGAACTTGGCATATAACTGATGTTCTCTGAGCTTTCCAGTACCAAACGCAAATGCTCCTTATGCTCTTCTTCATTCTTCAAATAGACCAGAATATCATCAATGAACACTACGATGAACTTATCCAAAAACTCCATAAACACTTTGTTCATCATGTTCATGAAATAGGCAGGTGCATTAGTCAGGCCAAATGACATAACGGTGTACTCATATAGCCCATACCTTGTGGTAAAAGCTGTCTTGGGTATATCCTGCTCTCGAATCTTCAACTGGTGGTATCCTGATCGCAAATCAATGTTGGAAAATACTTTAGCTCCTTGTAGTCGGTCAAACAGATCATTGATCATCGGCAGTGGGTACTTGTTCTTGATTGTTACTTCATTCAATCCACGATAATCAACAACCATCCTCAACGATCCATCTTTGTTCTCCACTAGAAGTACGGGTGATCTCCAAGGTGACGAACTTGGGCGAATATATCCTTTATACAGTAACTCCTTAATCTGCTTCTTAATTCCTTCCAAATCCTTAGCGGGCATCCTGTACGGTCTTTTAGATATTGGCCCAGTGCCTGGCAAAAGCTCAATCAAAAACTCGATGTCTCTATCCGGTGGCATGGCTGGCAACTCCTCTGGAAATACATCAGGCAATTCCTTCACCACTGGTACTTCCTCCATTGTGACTGTGACCTCCATGGTTATGCTGAAGGTGTCCTCCCGAGTTCGGGGTAAAACGAGGCTTCTGGTGAGCTCCTGTACTGTACTTTCCTTGTCCATACTTCCTCTTACGACTCTCAATCTGCTGCTGCTTCCCTTCAATCATGAGAGCTCTATCTACCAACTCCTGGTAGTTGTTAAAAGTTGCCACCATCAACTGCATGCTCAGCTCATCATTCAGTCCTTCCAGAAACTTCTCCTGCTTAACTGCATCCATAGCAACGTCATCTGGGGCATAACGTGCTAACTTACTAAAATCCTCCATGTACTGGCCAATGATACGTCCTCCTTGGCGTAAGTTGCGAAACTCACGCTTCTTCATGGCCATAGCTCCTGCTGAAACATGGGCAGTACGGAAAGCTTGCTGAAACTGGTCCCATGTGACAGTGTCAATGGGGTGAGTGGCTGTGTAATTCTCCCACCATGATGCTGCGGGTCCATCAAGCTGATGTGCGGCAAAACGCACTCTCTCCGCATCTGTGCATCCTGCGGTGGTCAGCTCCCTTCCAACCTTGCGGAGCCAATCATCTGCCACAATCGGCTCGGTGCTACTGGAAAACACCGGCGGATTCAGCCTAAGAAATCGGGCTAAGTGATCAACAGGTGGTGGTGGTGGTGGGTTGTTGTTGTTGTTGCCTTGGTTTTGAACTAGCACTTGCATCAAGGCATTCTGCTGCTGAATCAACTGAGTGATCTCCGGTGGGAAAACAAATCCGGTGTCGCATCTCGGAGGCATCTGATGGTTTAGAAAAGATGAGAAAATAGAATAGAATGAGGTCTAGAGGGAAAAAACTACCCATATGCACATGAGACAAACACAATCATATCACTCCAATCAATTCAAACAAGGCATACAATTGATCTAACTATCGTTACAAAGTGCTTGGACTATAATATATACATGGTGGAATACTACTACTAATTTGGTGGTCTACTAGAAAAATTGCTCAGTCGAAGACTCCATGATATCTGCTCCGGCTTCATCCTCCAAATCATCCTCAGTGGAGTCCGAGTCGGTGTCGTCAATGATGATGTAATTCTCCGGGCAAGTAGAATCGTCATCATCTCCTCCTGGTGCTGGGTCTCCCATGAAAACTCCTAGCTTCTTTGTCAGGTCGTCATTCTTCTCCACTAGTGCGACGATTTCTTCCATATAATCCTCGCGTGTAGCCTTGAGTTCTTCCTCCAGTTCCATGATCCTAGTCTTTGCCTTCTTCAGTCCTATCATGTCTGTGCACATCTGGTTCTCTTGGCGACGAATGTGCTGGTTTAACTCCTGGATGAAAGCTGCAATAGATCTATCCTTCCTGGTACTGATCATCTCCCATTGCTCGTCTCTGCGCCCACAAATCTGATAGATAGTATCCTTGAGATCATTGTGGTACACTTCTCCAATGCGTCCCATGGTGATGTGGGCTGCCATGCTCTTTCCTAGACTCCAGGTTGGTGCATCAAAGGAAAACTCTATGGGCTCAGTGATTGGCGAGAACGTCCTTCCTGGAACTTGAACTTGAATCATCCAGCGCTCCTCTTCTGGTAGTGTGGCGTTGTAGGTTCCGGTGAAGCTTGGTATTCCAATGTTCAGGTACTTAGTAACTTCCTTCAAGTGTCGTCCAAAAGGTGTATCCTCATCTGGTTGCGTGAACTTGTTCCTTGCATCCGCCATCCTAAAAGAGTGGAAGAAAGGAGAGGAGTCAGAAATGAGAAGAGAGTAGTGATCTAGGGCTTTAGCTTAGTGGTCGTGTCCTACAGTCAGCGTGTGCTCTGATACCATCTCTGTAGCGACCAGACCTCAAACAGTCTAGTCTCTGTGCATCAGTGTCATCCCTGGATCGGTAATGCTGACACGCACAGTGCTTTGAAGGATTTATAACAGAGTAGCAATCACACACTTATTACATCGAATAGTTCAAGAGAACTCAATACAATAAATATGGCTTAAGGCCATCCAAAATACGATAACAGCGGAAGGCTTGGAAGATAAAGTGAGTCCATCAACTCCAACGGCATCACTGAGTATAAGACCACGACCTAAGGCTCCTTACTCGTCATCTCAAGAGTCTGCAACATGATATGTTGCAGCCCAAAAACGGGACAGCACATGGAATATGCTGGCAAAGTAACACATAGAGAGTAATGAACAGAATAATGCTATCACTACATGCATATTTGGCTGGTGGAAAGCTCTATGGTTACAGTTTTGCGAAAAGCCAATTTTTCCCTACCACAAAGGAATAAATTTTATTTAACTATCATGGTGGTTGCTAAACATTGAGAAGGTACCTCCAACTCAATCCCAATTAATAACGTGATTAACCCAATCAAATTAAATTAAGTAACATGATGATGAGATTCACATGATAATCCAAGAACTAGATACTCAAGATGTCCATAACCGGGGACACGGCTAATCATGATTAGTTTGTACACTCTGCAGGGGTTTGTGCACTTTTCCCCAAAAGACTCGATCGCCTCCGCTTGATTTCTCACACTACATGGTGTTTGAGAAATGGATGACCGAGACACAGTCTTTCAGAAACACTACTCTTTACTCCGGGTGGACAGTTACACCTACTTTCCCCTACATCTGCTAGCCCACCTCTTCAAGAGGTCATGTAACCTACTCAACTATGCTAGAGCCCATAATAGCTTGTGGCTGCACACGGAAGTTTCTAGCATGAATAATCTCATGATCCCTTTGAGTCTGGGTGGCGGTCCATAGGATGATCACACGGGTACTCCGGGATATCCAAAAATACAGGCAACACTGGGTTCTCCAGGTGCCTCAATCCACCCAGATGTAAATTAAAGTAGCCACCTTAAGTTGATCCATTAATTAACAATCTCACATCTGTCATCAAATACACTCAAACCCAATCCACGTCTACGAGCATAGCATAGCAATATAAGTAAAAGTAGAAGTAACTTCCAAAGGTTTGATAGTAAACAGGGCAATAGGTACTACCTCAACTACTTCCCAAAAACCACATGCTAATCAGATCCTAATCATGCAATAGTTTGAGGATTGATCTAATGCAATAAAACTGGGTGGTAAAGAGGTATGATCAAAGTGTTACTTGCCTTGCTGATGATCCGTGAAACCTAGAGACTCGTAGTAGCACGCTTCGCACTCCGGGTACTCTATCGCAAAAAAACAATACATACATAAGCAATCAAGCAAGGGTGCATGAAATAAAACTCAAAATAAGAGATCTAACCAGAAAGTTCAACTTAAGAACTCCGGTTTGCAAAAAGAATCAATTCAAACGAAGCAACGAAGGTCAAACGGCGAAAAAAACAAGCTTCGTTTCCCAATCTGGATCTAAATCAAATTTTACAGTAGAAAAAACTTGTTTGAGGTGGTTAAATGAAAAGAGAATTTCGAGACGAAACTCTAGGCGCTTGAATCGCCTGATTCTGATAAACGAGCGAAAAGTTATACTAAAATGAAAAACTGATCGGAAATCACGATCAGGAATAATCGCGGAAAATCTGAGAAAAAGAAAAACTGACGAACAGGCTAACGATCGAACGTTCGCTATCTGTAAAAAAATGAAAACCGTTCGTTAAAACGAACGAACAAACGAACGGGCGTTCGCTATTTAACTAAACCGGAAAAAAATAAACCGATCTAATATAAAAAACGCATCTTGGTTTCGAAATAAAACCGAATGGTTTTTCGAGAAAAACCGGTGGCTACCTCGGTTCGCGTGACGGCGGCGGCGGCGAGCGGCTCCGGCGGGTGGCGGCGTCGGGCGAGCGGCGGCAGGGCTCCGGCGGGGCTCCAGCGGGTGGCGGGTCGGGCGGCGGGGCGACGCGGGCAGCGGCGCGGGCGGCGGCGAGGGTTTCGGGGCGGCGGTGACTTGGGCTGAGGCGGGGCTCGGGCCGCGGCTTTAAAGGCAAGCCGGGCTGAGGTGTCCGGGTCGGACACGGCCCGTCAGGCGGTTGACTTTAAAAAAAAATTAATTCGGACGTGCAGAAAAAGTAAGAAAAGAAATACTAAATGGACTTCGAAAATCCCGAAATAAATTTTCCCCGTCCTCTAAAAATAAGCTGGACAAGATGAACATTTATTTGGGCCTAAAATGCAATTTTGAAAAATGCGTATTTTTCCTAATTCGAATAAAATCAAATAAAATCAAATATTTGTTTTTAATATTTTTCCTCCAATATTTCATTATTTGTGGAGAAGTCATTTTATCCCCTCTCATATATTTTGATATGAAATATTTTCAGAGAAAAAAATAATTAAAACAAATGATCCTATTTTCAAAATTTGAGAAAACCCAAATATGAAAATAACGAAATCCCCAACTCTCTCCGTGGGTCCTTGAGTTGCGTGAAATTTCTAGGATCGCAAATCAAAATTCAATAAAATATGATATGCATGATGATCTAATGTATAACATTCCAAATTGAAAATTTGGGATGTTACATAGATGGATTGATAGCCGAAGTTTACTGAGGATGTAGTCCTGGATCATGGTGAACTTGTGTTGCCATTTTGGTTGGATATTATGTGCACGCACCTGCATATATTAACTATATGTGCCTGAGTCGGGAAACATTAGCTGGTCACTGGTCAGATATTTTTCTACCACATGTAGCAATGGTCACGATGATTGACCCCTCTTAGATGCACCTTGTAGCAGGATATATAGTTGATGAGCACCGTCATGATGTCATTTTCAAACCACCGGAGTTGTTTATGGTGACATGGGTACAAGCCCTTTGTCTTCAGGGATGTGTCCCGCAAGGTATAATCAAGATAGTGGTGGAGATCCTAGGATGCTTTGGCTGGTTATGTACACGATACCGTTGATTTCTTTTGCTAAATACGCATCTATAGGGCAGAAAACTAATGATAATTGTGAAGGTAAGATGCACAATCTGCAAAACTGCTTCCGTTAGGTTTTTCCTTTTCCTCTTCTTTATGGATAGATCTTGTTTTACTTCCGTTCCCATGATATAAGATAATGCATATGGAGAATGACCTTTACTTCTAAAATGAAGAAGCTATGAAGGTTCTAGCTTTTGCTGAGTAAATAGCATAAAACTACCACTTTTCGTCCTATGGTTCCAAAAAACCACCACTTTTTTGTTTGTGAATGATACCTACCACTTTTCTCGTCGGCTGTCTCAAAAAACCCAAATCGCCCGTTGCTAGCATTTTTAACCGTTTTCTGACGGTCTGGGCCCGCCTGTCAGGCCACGTCAGCGCCGCGCGTGACGGCGAGGCCGTTAACGGCCGTTACTCGGACCGAGTCGGTGCGTTCGGACCGCTCATTAAGTCGTCTCCCTCCCTCTCACTCTGCTCCCCTTCCCGCACTCATCTCTCTCTCGCTCTCACTCTCCTTTCCTCTCTGCTCTTGGACGCCGGCGGCGACTTGCGCTGTGGAAGCTCCACCGCCGCCATGCCTTCCTGGAATGACGGGGATACGAGCTTAGAGGATGAGTGCGACATCACAAGAATGGACATGGCTCTTTGGGTAAGTTTTTTGATTTGCTGAGCTAGGGTTAGGGTTCATCTAGGAGCTAGATTAGGTTAGTGTTCATCTTGGTGAGCTAGGGTAAGCTTTGTTTACTGTTATTTAGTAGGCAGGGTTATGGTTGTTGTTTCAGCTATGTTTATGTATGCTTGAAAACTAGGGTTTGGGTTAGGGTTCTTGCTGGATTGGGGAATTAATTTGTGATCTATGTCTGGTTCTGTGAGCTAAGGTGATTTTGTTCATGTGTTCATGCAGGAGACCCCTGACACCACCGTGGAGCCTCTTTTCTGTGGCCAGCTGGAGCTTTCTGAACCCACCTGCATGATGCACCACATGAGGCCAATTAAGTGTGTTGCATTTGAAGGAACCTTAACTGGAAGGCGTTTCTATGGTTGTCCAGTGCAGCAGGTATAGTACCTTAATTGGAATCATTTTCTTCTGAACCCACACATGTATTTACAAGGATGACAAGTTGTTGTTCTGAACCCACACAGTATTATGTTGAAAAGTTGCTCTTCTGAACCTACACTGTATTATTTAGGATGAACTGCAATATGCCTTGTATTAAGGTATTGAGGGATATGGTTACTATCAAAAATGCTTATGTATAGGAAGAATATATCTGTGAATGTACTTGTACAAGCAGGCTGTGTTTCAGTTATAGTTTGAGTTATATTAAACAACATATTCAGTTTACTTAAGCCTCACCTTTAGTTTCTTAGTCGGATATGATTTGTTGTTATGAATTTGAGTGCACTTAGTGATGTATATTTCAATTTCCAAATGCAGAGTGAAGGTGTTAACTATGGTGTTACTGAGTGGGTTGACAAGCCCTGGCATCCAATTCTTCAGAATTGCTTGTCCAGGCTGTGGGACATGTACCATGAACAGAATTGTGGCAGGGTAGTTGATAAGCAGAAGTATGAGAAGCATTTGGCCAAGCTTAAGACTGAAAATGACAAGCTGTGCATTGAGTACACAAAGCTTGTCCAAGATGTTTGATTGGCAGGATGGTAGGGTAGGCCACATGGATAACCAGAAGGCAGTTGAGGAGGAAGAATTTGAGAAGAAGAAGAAAGAGGTAGAAGAGAGAGCTAGGTTGGAGGTTCAGATGGAGAAGCTCAAACTTGCCAAGGAACAAAGGTGCATTTTACAGAGTCAAGCTGACATTATCAAGAATACCAGGAAGGCAAAGAAGGAGGTTGAACAGGAGAGAGATTTGCTTAAGATAGAGAAGGCCAAGCTTGAGCATGTGGTGAATGAGCTGCTGAGTGATGGGCATGCAAGCAAGGAGAAACTTGGGAAAATCAAGGCCATCCTTGATTCATGAAGTGTGTTCTGTAGATGGTGAAGTACATCCAAGGCCTTTATAAGTATGTGGCCTAACAATCTGATGTGAAGATATGGGGTGTACATTTTGGGGAATGTGAAGCTAATCTAGTCTATGTCTATGCCAATGTTAAGAACTGTAGTTATGCTGCTAGAACCTTTAATGCTAAGTTATGAACTAAGTTGTAATGACTATTCTGCCTGTATTTGAACCTCTTCTGCTATGTTATGGAGTCAGTGATAAGCACTGCTGGAGTATGCTATGTGTCTTTTTATGTTTAAAAGGTAGTTATGTTTATTAGTGCTTTGTACCTGGGCTTTGTGGCCCAGTTATATTTACAAACCTAGGCCTACTCCACCCACCCTCCACTGCTCATAAATAGCCTACTCCACCCACCCTCCTCCCTCCAGAACACAGCCGCCACACCCCACCTCTAGAAACCCTAGATGGATCCAGAGCTTGGGGAGGTGACAGATGAGGAAGAGGAGGCAGTGCAGGCAGTGGATGTGAGGAGGCAAAGGGCTCGCCCTACAGTGCAGGCAGTGGAGTGGGAGCTGGAGTTCAAGAGGAGGCTGGCAGAGAAGATCTTGGAGAAGTGCAACTCAGATGAGTTCACAGTTCTTGTCCCTGGCGGCAGGCGCAAGAGCTCAGAGAAGATCATCAGGTGGGCTAGGAGACAGGCAGTACTCGCTCCTCACCCTTCTACCAGAGCAAAGTGGTGTCGTTTCTTCGCTCGTTACGATTGAGAGTTATTGGTAGTAGTTTTTTTAAGTATGAATGAGAGTCTGAGCTATGTATCCCTTCCATTTCTGTACAACTCTTTGTATGAAAGAAAGTTTGGATGGTGGAATCTATGAATGTTTGAATAAATGAATCAATTTTGCATCAGTGTTGTCTGAATCTACCCAGAAGTCACAAAACACTCAGGTTTCATAATGCAACCACTTAGGTTTCAGCAAGCAAATACACAGGTTTCATAATGCTAAGACTCAAGTTTCAAGAAGCAAATACATAGGTTTCATAATGCTAACACTCAAGTTTCAGCAAGCAAATACATAGGTTTAAGGTTGCAAACACTTAGATTTCAGCACTCATACAACAAGACAACTTTCTCAAATGTTGGAATCTTCAGTAGTTACCACTAGCTATGAAATATGCCTTCCACTTTCCAGTTGGCTTCCTAACCCTCTTGGACCCAATCTCCATCTCAGAGTTGGCAGCTTGCCTTGGAGCATTGAAAACTGTGTACCCTCTGCTAGCTGTTGATGCTCTGGTGTTCTTTGCTTCTGAAACTTGATCATGAGTTTTGTCCTCATTCCTTCAAGCATTGTCCTTATGGGCTTGTTCCTAACATCCAGAATCATCCTGTTGAAAACTTCACTAAGATTGTTTACAACAAGGTCTGTCTTGCATATAGTATCCATTCTATGCCTGGCCCAAGTATGGACTGGTATGATGGACAACCACTTCCATGCCTCCTCACTCTCTTTCTTCAATGCTTCCATGCCCAGATCATGCCCATGCTTAGTGAAAGAATATGCAGCCTGGTCTAGATGTTTTTTCAATTCATCCCCTCTAAACCCAGCTGATTGGAAGTTGGCATATATGTGTCTTAAACAAAATCTTTGAGGGGAATCAGGAAATACATCCTCTATTGCATTGAGCAGACCCTGTTCATTGATTTTGTATTAATAACTAGTGAAGTAAGTAGAGAAAGGAAAAGCAGTACATAGTGCAAGGAAAAGCAGTACATAGTGAAAGGAAATCAGTCAAATCATGAAGAGTAGTTGTACCTTTTGCCTGTCTGACATAATTGTGTAGGGCCCAAACTTGTTGCCACTACCAATTACTGTCCTTAACTGTGTAAGAAACCAAGTCCAACTATCTGTCTCCTCCTTGTCAACAACACCAAATGCAATAGGGAAGATGTTGTTGTTGCCATCCCTCCCTGTTGCTGCCAGGATTTGCTGCCCAATGCTTAGTTTGATGAAGCATCCATCAAGACCTGCATTTTAAGCCATTAGTAAGCAGCAACATGTAATGCAATCCCTATTTAAGCACTATACAAACTAGATTTACCTATGAAAGGCCTGCAACCATTTAGGAACCCCTCCTTACAAGCAAACAGACAATAAAACATGTAATGAAACCTTGGGGTAGGTGCTGGGTGGAGTTCAAATTCCTTTGTTGTCACAACACACCTACTACCAGGGTTTGTGTCCAAAACACACTGCAGATAGTCTCTTAACCTGTAGTATTGTGTCGTGTGATCCCCTTGCACAACATCAACTGCTTTCCTCCTTGCCCTGTAGGCCAAACTTTTTGGAACATGTACTCCAAATTTCTTTTTTATATAACTCAGTATAGTCTCAACACCTGCACCAGGATTGGACCTTACAGTATCCTCAACAGCCTTTGCAACCCACTTCATGGTAACCTTTGTGTTCTCTCCACTTGCTCCACAGGTGTGATCAAGATTCATCTTCTTGATGCTAAAGGTTGACTCATGGGCAATCTTAGAAGCAGTAATATAAAACTCACAACCATGCTTTCTATCTGAGCACCAGGCTATGATCCTACTTGGATCATTCCTATGGTACTCAAAGTTCCTAAGTGTCCTAACATGGTAGTTTCTCAATGCTTCTCTGAACTCTACCACATTCAGAAAGCACAAATGAATCCTAAACTGTTCATGTGCATCAGGCCTAGAGGAATCATACCATATTCTCTCCTTCTTCTTCTTCAATTTTCTCTTGCTGCCACAAGGCAACCTAGGTGCATCATCTTCTTCATCAGAAATGCCTTCATCACCTGGAAAGTAGAACTCATCAGCTTCTGGCACGAAATCTTCAAACTTTTTGTGATCTGGCTCACTGTGTGATCTGCTTGTTGGGCCTTGTTTCCTCACAGCTATCTTCTGTGCCACAGTTTTCACATGATCTGAAACTTCTTCTTCATCATCTTCTTCAGAACCATTTGGCTCCTGCCAAAACTCTAAGGGTTCAGAAGCACCCCCAAAATAATGCTCAGCCATCTCTTCCTCTTCCCTGTAGTGCTGACTTGTTCCTTCACCACCTTCATCTTCTCCCCTAGCCCAAGACTTGTATGAAAATTTCTTCCCTCTGTAATCACCCCTGAAAAACTCAAAATCTGAAGAGGATTTGTCCAACTCATCTTCATCTTGATCTTCTGCTTCAATGCCTTCAATTTCCACTGCCTCTTTTCCCTTGTTGAAATTACAGCTCTGTTGTGTGTTAAAATATGGATCAACAGGCACAAGTGGGGGTTGTGAAGAATTTGAGACAGGGAAAAGGACACCTTCTTGGGAAACACTATAAACAATGGGATCACCAACTTGACTAATTGGAATCTGCTCTTCAAGCAAGGTGTGGTCCATGTTTGCATCTGCTGGATTTGGGTCACTAGCCTCTCTCACTGTTATGTTCAATATTTTATTCTCAGCAAACAAATCTAGCATCTCCTCCACCTTCTCATCACTGTCCAAAACCTCAATCCCCTCCAGCCCCTTACCCTCATCCTTAACATATGACAGATAGGCATCCAACCCATAGCCCTCAAGTTCAATAAGTGCTAACAAAAACAGGTAATTCATTTCTGATAAGGAAAACTTCCTTTCCATGTTGTCTCTACCCTGAAAATGCAGCCTCAATTCCCATACTTCATCATCCAAACTATGCAAAAAAAGAAACAACACATTCAGATTTCTTCAGATTTTCAAGTTCAAAAGTATGCAACAGTTTCACTTGCACAACATATCATCCAAACCTAAACCCTAATTCATATATTGAGTACAATGTATACATAATAATATACCAAAGAACTAATTCATTAACAATATAAGAAACAAATCCTAACCCTAGTTCATAAATAAACTAAGAAAAATAATTAAAACAATTCATAACTTACTCCACGCCACCAAGTGAGGAGGCCCACTGGTGCCCGCCTTCTGGATCCGCGTGGATGCATTTGGCCACTGCCCTGGCCGCGCAGAACGCCGGCGACATCTGGACCTCCTGCGTCGGTGGCCCAGACGAGCGCTGGGTCGGGAAACTTGCGCTGCCTAGCCACTTGTTGACCTCGGAGTGAGCACCGCCCTCGCCGCTGGCTGTCAGCCCAGGCTCGCCGTCGTCCTTCTTCGCCGCTGCCATCGTTGGGGGAGACAGAGAGCGCAGGGGGAAGGAGGAGCGAGAGAGAGATGCTGCCGATAGAGAGAGAACGGCAGCGAGCGAGCGGGTGCGGTCCGACCGCACCGGTCGGTCCGAATAACAGCCGTTAACGGCCTCGCCATCACGCGCGGCGCTGACGTGGCCTGACAGGCGGGCGAGGACCGTCAGAAAACGGTTAAAAACGCTAGCAACGGGCGATTTGGGTTTTTTGAGACAGCCGACGAGAAAAGTGGTAGGTATCAGTCACAAACAAAAAAGTGATGGTTTTTTGGAACCATAGGACGAAAAGTGGTAGTTTTATGCTATTTACTCAGCTTTTGCCCTCAAACGCTTAGACAATGGTGTGCACATCCATGAACAACTGTTGATGACCTCTACTTTCAGTGTTCTGCTCATTTCCTTCCAAATATCATATTAGTTGTGTAATTAAGTCTCCTAAACCTACTTGGTCTAAATCGTAATAGATCATAATGAGCCAAAAGGATTTGTTTCAACCGAAGGAAAACCTGGACCCTATTGGTTTATTTCAAACTGAACATGTACGACAGTCTTTGTGTATAGTCATGCAAAGTATGCAAATGATTTGGCTATATTGGAACTGCAACAAATTGTTGACATGCTATGTGTCTATCTCTTGGGATAGGCAGTGAAATATATTAGTTGAGTACTCTGTTAAATTTACAAGTATGTTGCTTGAGGTAACCGTAGCACTATTCAGACTGAAATTCATTTTATTCAGACCATAGGACGATATTTTGGGACTCTAACGATCATGGTGCATTTGGTACAGCAGAGGGCCATATTTTTGACTGATTTCATATGTTCTTCGAAAGTATATATTGGTTATTCCTTATTAATGCGAATTTATCTTATATTATGTTAGATACGATGCTTGTGACTTTATCAACAAATAAACCCTTGCGCAGACTGTTCTTCAGGTTCAATGTTCAAATTGTTGAAAAATAAGGTCTAGATCTGTAGAGTTTGGGAGTTTCTCCTCATGTGTAAACTCCATAAAACATACTCCATTCCTCTGACAAGTATTTCCGGACGGAGGGAGTATAATTCATCCTCTACAGGAAAAGAAAAGTTGGATGATTTAGGGCTCTGTGAAAATAATTTCTTTGTTTCACCATTTTTGTTTCTTTCTTAACTGTCATTTGCTCTATTTTCCAATTGTATACTTTGCTTTTGTATTATATTGTACTAAACACAGGTTGTTTAACTATTAGGGATATTGATGGCTTGGGAAATCATATGGCAGTGGATCTGATGATGTCTGATGAAGGAACAGTCACAAGCAGAGATGGCCTAAAGGCATCTCGGATACAACTGTTCTTTTAGTATGCCTTTGACGGACATAGGTCAGCGTTTCCGGTCGGGATGAGCTTTGATTGTAAATGATATCAGATATGCTCATAGAAGTAGGGTTGCGTGCGTATGTTCATAGGGGTAAGTGTGTGTGCTTGTTGTGAGGGTTTGCATCTGTATAAGTGTTTCTAAATAAACTTAAATTTATTAAATTCCATATAATTAAACCTTATTATTGAATAATAGTATTACTAAAATGGGTTTATTTGTGTACTCTTTCTACAAGGATATACCAACAACAAGGACTAAGCTGCGCGGCAAGGCGCGCGTGCCCTTCAGTATTATCTTAGGCTGGAAGGTTGTGCATTCTTCGACAAGTCTAAAGTTGTTTTTTTACTAACAAAAATGCAAGATAGAAAGCAGAATGACACGCATGAACTGTTTGACATCTACTAAATCACTAAGCTCCCTGGGGCAAAATCGTCTAGGAGCGATCTAGGTATTGGTTATGGCATGTCCCTTTGATTTTGACTCGGTCTCCTCTCCGTGAGGCCATTTGTGGGGCCTTTTTGTCAGTGTTGGCTGTTGGGGGAATGGGCTTGTACAATTAAATTCCTTTTTTTTGAATGTTGGTAGGAGATCAACCAAATTCATTGATTAGGAAGGCAAGAATACAAAGGAGGCCCAAGCAGGCAAGGCACCAGTTAAGGACACTGATGCAAAAAAAGACATAAAATTACAATCAGCAATGGTCAAAAGGGATATTAGCACCGGCCAAGGATGTGTTTGGTTAGAGGGAGATATTAAGGTGGATATGGGCATCCCTGTCCAGCTGGATAAGGATAGCCAATTTTTCTGTTTGGTTGTGTGGATAAAGTTAGCCCATATTTTGTTTGGTCAGAAGGATGAATCGGTTTGGTTGTGGGTGAGGCTAGCCCATTTTTCAATATGAGGCAATCAAATATGATACAAGAACATTTGTAGAAAGAAGAAATCATACCCAAACAAACTCACCAGTAGTACAAGCTTAATGTTAACTTCAATACACATCATAGTTCAAGATTTCCATATGTAAAACACAAGTGCATAGAGCACATAGTTCGACATTCCATATAGTACTAGATCAAATCTATATAGTTATACAACCCATGCATAGTTCAATATTTTGGTTGTAATCAAAAGAACAAGTCCATACAACCCATAGCTCCATTGTTTTGGTTGTCATCAAAAGCATAAAGTTAAACACCCATATAAAATCAGCATGCTTCAGCTTCAGGAAAGGTACTCTTCACATACCTAGAGACCCAAAACTTTCTTTGAACACCCCCTAGGACCTTGGATGTCGTTGCAACACGAGGATTGTAAACCAAATAGGCATAGTAATGACCAAGGGAATCCATATCAAAGCCAGGGAGTTCTTTCATCTCATCCCAAAGACCATCAATGGCAGGGTTGACGTCGCTAGCAAGTTTCTGAATGGCAACAACAAGCCTTTCACTTGAAGCCATTATGGTTGCAACCATCCTATCTTCTACAAAAGGATTAGTTTGGCTTTCTTCAACTTGGGAGCGGCTGACTCATCACAAGTGTGTGATTGGGCAACCTCTTCATTCGAGGCAGTAGCTTTGTTGGTTTTCTGTTCTTCAAGATCAATCACCTCCATCGCAAAAGGGTCACTTGAGCCTTTTGCATATTGCCCCGTAGTCATGCCTGCTCCAACGATAACCATCATCTCCTCATAATGTTTAATAGGCTTGTTCAGGAAGGGTTCATCTTCTTTGTGGTCCTTTGTAAACAAAAGTAATCATTTCAGCAAGGAATGTGAGTATAAATAAATTTCGGCAAGTTATAATGCATGAAAGAAATCATTTCAGCAAGAATTTGGCTATAAAAGCTCATTTCGGCAACTAACATGGAGTATACATAAGGTCCAGCAAGTGGTAATGCATAAAAGAACTTATTTCAGCAAGAATTGGGCTATAAAAGTACTCATTTCAGCAAGGAAATGGAGTATAAAAAAGTTCCAGCAAGGAAATGGAGTATAAAAAAGTTCCAGCAAGTGATAGTGCATGAAAGAAATCATTACAGCAAGTAGTAGGAGATATGTAAACAATTTCAACAACTATTTTACATTAGAAAACTCATTTCAGCAAGTATTTTGGACAAATGGAACCAATTCCAGCAAGTACTAAAGGGCAGAAAATAGATACCTTAATATAGTTTGTGTAATGCTCATGATCAAGAACAATCATAAAGTTATCTTCATCCCAAAGTGCACCACTCAATGATTTGAGGTGCCCTATCTGTTTATACTTCCTTTTCCACGTCCTTGTGTGATTTGTGATGTGGGTTCCAATCAAGTCGGTGCGGTGAAAATGTTCATTCATAGCAGTGGCACAACCATTCCAGTGGACATTCTTGAAGGAGGTACCTGGTCTATGGCCACCAGTCACCAAACCAGGTAGATGGGCTAGCATGTATGATGACATGGTAGGTGTCCATGAGATTTGCCTAGCAGCCATATCCTACAATTTCACCAAGCACATCAGCAAGTATTTGGAGAGAAAGAACCAAATCAGCAAGCAATTTCAGCGTAAAGAATTAAATTGGGACATGTATTTGAAGAGAAAGAAGCAATTCCATAAGATTTCAACATAAAGAATTAAATTTCAGCAAGTCCTTGCCTAAAATTAGCCGTGTATGCAAATAGTTTTGTCGGTCTTCCCACATTTGATCAGCAAGTCCTTGCCTAAAATTAGCCCTGTATGCATGTTCTTGTGCTTGTCCAGTTGATGATGAGGTATGAGTGATATTGGCCACCCATTCATCCTCGGGTATGATATATTCATCAATCCCATCATTTAAAACCCAGTTCTGAATAGTGCAAAGAGCCACAACAATGTCTACTTGAGTAGGATAAACAAAGAATGGAGTGGCGACATCAATGATTTTGAATCTTCTCTTCAATGACCCAAATGCCCGTTCTATAGTTGTGCGAAGAGAAGAATGCCTAAGGTTGAACAGCTCCATCTTATTTTGCACAGGATTGTTTCCCCACTCATTTAAATGGTACCTCACGCCACGAAAAGGAGGCAAGAAGCCTGGTTTGGCTCCATATCCGGCATCAACTAGATAAAATTTTTCTAAATACGAGGAGCATTTGGGTTACTTACATATATATCAAAATCCCATTGACAACATGTATCTACATGGTTAATCTATTACCTTGTGGGACACGTAGACCATTTTCACGTCCTAAAGCATCGCGTAAAACTACAGCATCATGCGCTGTTCCCTCCCTACCGGCCAACACATATGCGAATCGAAGATCAAAATCAACAGCCGCCATCACATTTTGAGTAGTATATTTATTTCTACCATGAAAGGCAGCCTCCATATCAGGTGTAACAGAGGCACGTACATGTGTACCATCAATAGCTCCAATACAATCCTATTAAGTGGAAATAAAAACCAAAATTTAGGATCTAAACAGATTTGTGCCTACACTGACAAAATGTAGTTGTCACTCGGTGTCATACCTTAAAGTATGGATCCCACCGATGGTTTCCTTCTATTTTCTTTTGGGTCCCCAATAAAGGCTTCCTAATAAGTTCATATCGAAGCTCACCAATTGCATGGAGTACTTTTCTAAAATAGCGGCTAACAACTTCACCAGATCTATCAAAATTCCCACCAATTACCCTATTTCAAACGTTGTGACCAACGGTGTGCAAAAACATTGCTACTTGCTGCTCAATGGACATATGGATTGTGTCCTTTAGCAAATGGCGATCTCTAAAGAGTTGACAAAACCGAAAGAAAGGTGCTCTCCGAAGCCTAAGCATGTTCACAAAAGTTGTGTCATTCTTCCATACTTTGTTATCAAAGTACTCTCTTCTCATCCTATCTCTCTCATCAATTGGGGCATATGTAATTGCTTCTCTCCTTTTTCTTTTTCTAGATTGGACAACCAAAGCTATCATATTGATAAACCATTGTGCTACTGCCGCACAAATTAACATCTTTGTTTTTTCTGTCCATCTACAATGCAATGGTACAAATGAAATTACTCCATCAATAACGAATTGTATTACTTTAACAAAAGCAACTCAGCATGCACATCATCAGTCAAGCAGTACATACGAGGAACATTTGGTTTTACTAGTAATCAAGTTACCACTGATCTTGGAGAGAAAATCAAAGAGAAGAGGAAGATGTAGCCCCTGACTTCACCATGTCGTTCCCCTTTTAGCTCCTGTATGAAAAACAAATCAAACATCAGCACACACACACACACACACCACACAAGTTTACACCAGCAGCACCATGTACAGCCCCAGCAACATGCCCAGCTGCTCCTGTACGCAAGTACACATCACACACACGTTCACACCACCACCACCAGCTCATGTACACAAGCACGCCCGCGCAGTTTGCCAGCTTCCTGCATCTGCTACCCGCGCGCGAGGCGCATCTGCTGCCGCACTGCCCTTGCCTCTATCTCCAGCGCCGCCCCTGCATCTACCTCCCGCGCCACGCCCAGCTACGGCTGCCGATGGCACCACGCCCAGCTATGGCAACCGCTGCTGCTGCACCCATCACCGGCTGCCGCCACCGCACCCATCTGCGGCAGCCGTCGCCGCGGAAATCTCAAACGGAGGACTAAGCATGTTCACAAAAGTTGTGTCATTCTTCCATACTCCGTTATCAAAGTACTCTCTTCTCATCCTATCTCTAAACTTGCTTAGGCTTCAGAGAGCACCTTTCTTTCGGTTTTGTCAACTATTTAGAGATTGCAATTTGCTAAAGGATACAATCCATATGTCCATTGAGCAGCAAGTAGCAATGTTTTTGCACACCGTTGGTTACAACGTTCAGAATAGGGTAACTGGTGGGAATATTGGTAGATCTGGTGAAGTTGTTAGCCGCTATTTCAAAAAAGTACTCAATGCAGTTGGTGAGCTTCAAGATGAACTTATTAGGAAGCCTCATTGGGGATCCAAAAGAAAATAGAAGGAAACCATCGGTGGGTTCCATATTTTAAGGTATGACACCGAGTGGCAACTACATTTTGTCAGTGTACGCAAGAATCTGTTTAGATCCTAAATTTTGGTTTTCATTTCCACTTAATAGGATTGTATTGGAGCTATTGATGGTACACTTGTACGTGCCTCTGTTACACCTGATATGGAGGCTGGCTTTCGTGGTAGAAAGAAATATACTACTCAAAATGTGATGGCGGCTGTTGATTTTGATCTTCGATTCGCATATGTGTTGGCCAGTTGGGAGGGAACAACGCATGATGTTGTAGTATTACGCGATGCTTTAGGACGTGAAAATGGTCTACGTGTCCCACAAGGTAATCCTTGATAACGCCACTCCATTCTTTCTTTATCCTGCTCAAGTAGACATTATTGTGGCTCTTTGCATTATTCAGAATTGGGTTTTAAATGATGGGATTGATGAATATATCATACCCGAGGATGAATGGGTGGCCAATATCCTCATGCTTTATCATCAACTGGCCAAGCACAAGAACATGCATACATGGCTAATTTTAGGCAAGGACTTGCTGATCAAATGTGGGAAGACCGAAAAAACTATTTGCATACATGGCTAATTTTAGGCAAGGACTTGCTGAAATTCAATTCTTTATGTTGAAATACTTACAGAATTGCTTGTTTCTCTTCAAATACATGTCCCAATTTAATTCTTTATGTTGAAATTGCTTGCTGATTTGGTTCTTTCTCTACAAATACTTGATGATATGCTTGGTGAAATTGTAGGATATGGCTGCTAGGCAATCTCATGGACACCTACCATGTCATCATACGTGCTAGCCCATCTATGTGGTTTGGTGACTGGTGGCCATAGACCAGGTACCACCTTCAAGAATGTCCACTGGAATGGTTGTGCCACTGCTATGAATGAATATTTTCAGCGCACCGACTGGATTGGAACCCACATCACAAGTCACACACGGACGTGGAGAAGGAAGTATAAACAGATAGTGCACTTCAAATCATTGAGTGGTGCACTTTGGGATGAAGATAACTTTATGATTGTTCTTGATCATGAGCATTACACAAACCATATTAAGGTATCTATTTTTCTACCCTTTAGTACTTGCTGGAATTGGTTCCATTTGTCCAAAATACTTGCTGAAATGAGTTTTCTAACGTAAAATAGTTGTTGAAATTGGTTACATATCTCCTAATACTTGCTGTAATGATTTCTTTCATCCACTATCACTTGCTGGAACTTTTTTATACTCCATTTCCTTGCTGGAATGAGTACTTTTATAGCCCAATTCTCGCTGCAACAAAGTTCTTTTATGCATTACCACTTGCTGGACCTTATGTATACTCCTTGTTAGTTGCTGAAATGAGCTTTTATAGCCAAATTCTTGCTGAAATGAGTTCTTTCATGCATTATAACTTGCTGGAATTTATTTATACTCACATTCCTTGCTGAAACCATTACTTTTGTTTACAAAGGACCACAAAGAAGATGAACCCTTCCTGAACAAGCCTATTAAATATTATGGGGAGATGATGGTTATCGTTCGAGCAGGCATGACTATCGGGCAATATGCAAAAGGCTCAAGTGACCCTTTTGTGATGGAGGTGATTGATCTTGAAGAACAGAAAACCAACAAAGCTGCTGCCTCGAATGAAGAGGTTGCCCAATCACACACTTGTGATGAGTCAGCCGCTCCCAAGTTGAAGAAAGCCAAAACTAATCCTTCTTTAGAATATAGGATGGTTGCAAGCATACTGGCATCAAGTGAAAGGCTTGTTGTTGCCATTGAGAAACTTGCTAGCGATGTCAACCCCACCGTTGATGGTCTTTGGGATGAGATGAAAGAACTCCCTGGCTTAGATGTTGATTCACTTGCTAATTACTATGCCTATTTGGTTAACAATCCTCGTGTTACAACGACATTGAAGGTCCGTAGGGGTGTTCAAAGAAAGGTTTGGGTCTCTAGGTATGTGAATAGTACCTTTCCTGAAGCTGAAGCATGCTGATTTTATATGGGTGTTTAACTTTATGCTTTTGATGACAACCAAAACAATGGAGCTATGGGTTGTATGGACTTGTTCTTTTGATTACAACCAAAATATCATACTATTCATGGGTTATATAACTATATAGATTTGATCTAGTACTATATGGAATGTCGAACTATGTGCTCGATGCACTTGTGTTTTACATATGGAAATGTTGAACTATGATGTGTATTGAAGTTAACACTTAGCTTGTACTACTGATGAGTTTGTTTGGGTATGATTGCTTCTTTCTACAAATGTTATTGTATCATGTTTGATTGCCTCGTATTGAAAAATGGGCTAGCCTCACCCACCAACCAAACCGAAAAATGGCTATCCCCAACCATGATTCATCCTTCTGACCAAACAAAATATGGGCTAACTTTATCCACACAACCAAACAGAAAAATTGGGTATCCCTATCCAGCTGGATAGGGATGCCCATATACACCTCAACATCTCCTTCTAACCAAACACATCCCAAACCGAGTATATCCCAGGAACTGGAGCTGGTACGCCGACTTAGCGTTGTACATGCCATCGTGGGTGAAATACCATTTTATTTGGTCTGGCTGGTCTGCCACCAGTACCACGGTATCCAGGAGGGCAGCAAGTTCAGTGAGCTCCAGTTGTAACACAAATGGGAGGCCAGGAGCAAGGTCCTGAAGCCATTTTTCCTCATGCAAGGCCTCTGTAAGTGCATCTGCTGCCACCCCTAGTTGATTTTGAAGTATTGACGACAAACTTGGTTGAGGGACTAATGTGTTTGTGATATTCACAAGAGAACACAGGTAGAAGCCCCTATTGATTCGCTTTACCCATCGAAGATGACCCCTAAAAATGTATTAAGACATTGAAGACAATGGTGGAGGGCGAAGACATTCGTTTCGAAGATAATGACACGAGAAGACATTCGTTTGAAGACAATGGAGCGCAAAGACATGGTTCTTTCGTAGTTTCATTTTCTTCTTTCCCGAGTCATACAAACCACCGAACTGTTAAGTGGGGTCGAGGTAAACAAAGTCAAAAAATTGGCGTGATGCTCAACCTAAAATCATATGTCTTCGAACAGAGACAACTCAGAGAAAATCTTATCCTGTGCTGGATGAGTCAGTTTTACTTGTAGCCCAAGTCAAGCTGCCTCGTGCGTTTGAAATCCGACCATTGGACACGCGTCAGTTGTCCATTGATCCAGGGTCATTTCGGACATATCATGTCGGGTTGGCTCCTAGCTATAAATAGCCCACCCCTCCATCATAAATTGGTGGCTGCTCTGAGTTAGTGTACGACTTTTGTCATTTGAGAGCAACCCACCTCCGAAGCCTTTGAGAGAGAAGCCTTGCGAAGACAAACCCAAAACACCCAAAGCCCAAAGTGTGTTAAGCATCACTAAAGCCTTTCTGTTCCGTGTGAACCAAAAACTTATTACACTTGAAGACTATGATCTTCCAATCGGTTAGGCGTCGTGTTATGAGCATCCAAGAGTCATTGTGGATTGCCGGTGAACGAAGTCTGTGAAGGTTTGAAAGTCTACCTTGAAGACTTAACTGAGTGATTGGGCGAGATCTGTCGGCCTTAGCTCAAGGGGAATAAGGTAAAGACGTGGTCTTCTGAGTTCAATTTCAGCCTCCCTAACCAGACGTACAGTTGTCACAACAACTGGAACTGGTCTACCAAATCCTCATCTTTATCGAGCAACTGGTTCTATCACTTCACTCCTTTACTTATAGTTTAGTTTCGTGAAGTCTTTGCTTGCCTGTTCTGTTCGAAGAGATTGTGTGAAGACATCCGCTCTGATTGCATATTTGTCTTCACACTATCTTCCAATTATGATATGTTCTACCTAGCTGCTACTTGTCCTCGTGCATCACCTATAGTGTACCTTGACACTCTTACATGGCTAGTGTAGTTTATCTTCCGCTGTATCCTGTTTAGTTACTATTTTACCTACCTATCTTTGAAGACATTGCCTGTCTCAAAGACTTTCATAAAAAGCGCCTATTCGCCCCCTCTAGTCGATAACTACCACTTTCAATTGGTGTCACAGCAAGGTTCTTCCTTGTTTTGTGTGATTCGATTTAACCACCTGGAGTTTTAGCTATGTTGACTGCAGGGATAATCAAGGTCTCTGCGTGCCCCGTCTTTGATGACACTTATTACCCATACTGAAAGAATAAGATGCACATGCATCTTGAAGCCATTGACAACGACCTCCGGTATGTCGTCAGGACTGACGTTCCCAAATTCTGTGAAGGTGTCACCGATGCTGATGTGAAGAGGTTCGCACAATTGGACTCGACTGCCAAGAATATCATCTGTGGTCATCTGACCAAAGGACAGTATGGTCGTGTGAGTGCTCTGGAGTCTGCTAGTCTGGGACTGACTGTCCAAGGTCAACAAAGGCCTCTCAACTTAGAGAGACTCAAGAATCGATGTTCTTCGCAATCTCTTCAACCGCTTCAAGAGGCTTGACAATGAGAATGTTCAGATCACCTTCGATCGTCTTATTGATATCACCAACGAACTTCGTGCACTTGGTGCCACTGAAATCACCAAGCATGAAATCGTGAAGAAGTTATTGAGATCACTTGATAGCTCATTTGACACCCTATCATTCTAGATCCTTCTGATATACTTGAGAGGCTCAATGCTCATGAGTTCTAGCTATATGAGAAGAGAGATATCTATGGTCCAAACTATGGGCGATCTCGCGCTTTGAAGGCAAAGACTGTATCTTCATCTGAAGACTCTGACTGCAGTTCAAGTGGCCCTGAAGACTTTGGCAAAGAACTTGCAATACTTGTGAGGAAATTCCAAAAGTTCTCCAAGAAAAACTTCTTCGGTAAGTCTTCAAAATCTAGCTCGAAGAATGCTGAGACTTTCACTCGTGACTACAAAAAGAGAACCTGCCACAAATGCAAGAATCCATGCCATTACACATCTGAATGTCCTCAATGGGAAAAGGAAGCCAAGAAAAAGAAGAAGAGCAAGGAATATGACTCTGAAGATAATAAGTCGAAGAAATACTCAAAGTCTTAATCTGACAAGAAGAGTTCATCTGGAAAAGCTTGTGCATTCATCGGCAAGGAAATGGATTCAGAGGAGGGGTCCGCTTCCGAGGAGGCAGAGGTGGAGTCTGAGGAGAAATCTGATTCAGGCGTGGCTAGTCTGGCTCTAGCTTCAGCATCACCAAGTCCATCTTCAGCACCGAAGACAATGGCCACCGATAACCCACAAGTAAAGGGGATCGTTTGTAGTGTTTTTTCGATAAATAAGAGCATCGAACCCAACGAGGAGCTAAAGGCAGAACAAATATTCCCTCAAGTTCTATCGATCACCGATACAACTCTACGCACACTTGATGTTTGCTTTACCTAAAACAAGTATGAAACTATTTTGCAAGAATAAAACTATCAGTACTTTGAGAGAATAAAACTACGAATAAATTGCAAGGTAATAAAAGTAGATAGCTTTTGTCAACAAGAAAGTCATTTGTCCATAGGCAATCGATAACTAGACCGGTAATTATTCTTGCAATTTTACATGAGGGAGGGGCATGAGCTAACATACTTTCTCTACTTGGATCATATGCACTTATGATTGGACCCCTAGCAAGCATCCACAACTACTAAAGATCATTAAGGTCATGAAACCCAACCATAGCATTAAGTATCAAGTCCTCTTTACTCCCATACGCCATAACCCACTTATCCGCGTTTAGGCTGCTGTCACCCCCGCAACACCGACAACAAGCAAACCATGAACATATTACAACACCCTACATCGGGGGCCCCTCCGTTTGCGCAACACAGAGGGCACCATAGTACAGCACCATAAATAAAATATACAATCATACCAACCAAGATCATGATTAACCCATAGGACAAAACGGATCTACTCAAACATCATAAGATAACCATAGATCATTGGGAAATAATATATGGAGTTGAGCACCATCTTTAAGTAGAGATTACAGTGGGGAGAAGAGGTGTTGCACTGCTGCATAGAGGGGGAGAAAGTTGGTGTTGACAGTAGCAAGATTGTTGATGTAGATTGCCGTCATGATCCTCGCCCCAGTGGCACTCCAGCGCCACCGAGAGAGAGGGGGAGAGAGCCCCCTCCTTATTCTTCTTCCTTGGCCTCCCCCCTAGATGGGAGGAGAGTCCCCCTCTGGTCCATGGCCTCCATGGCGGCAGAGGGGCAGGAGCTCCTAAGAGATTGGATCTATCCCCCTGTTCCCTTCTGTTTCGGGTTCCTGTTTTCTAGCCCTTCACCATTTCTTAAATTCCCGGAGATCCGTAACTCCGATTGCGCTTAAATTTTTCATGATTTTTTTCCATGAATTATCTTTCTTGCGCCAGAAGAAGGGCCCCAACCGCCTTACGAGGAGGGCACAAGACACCTGGGCACGCCAGGGGGTGCCCGGCGTGCCCTGGTGGGTTGTGGAGTCCGTGGGCCTCCGTTAGCGTTGATTCCACCTCCCAAAAATCACATATATTCCAAAATAATTCTTCGGAAATTTTTATCGCATTTGGACATTGCTTGATATGGATTTTCTGCGAAATAAAAAACATGCAAAAAACAGGAACTAGCACTGGGCACTGTATCAATAGGTTAGTCCAATAAATCATATAAAATGTTGCCAAAAGTATGTAAAAGTTGTATAATATTGGCATGAAACAATAAAAATTATAGATATGATGGAGACGTATCAGCCATGTTACCGAAGCTGAAGCCAATGATGATGACGACTTTGCTCCTACCTACTGCTTCATGGCAAGAGGCGCAAAGGTAAATTCGTGTGGTGCATACTTTCAGACCTCTAGTGTGATGGGGAACGAAGCATGAAAATCAAAAAAAGTCCTACAAACACTCAAGATCTAATCTAGGAGATGTATAGCAATGAGAGGGGAGTGGTGTCTACATACCCTTGTAGACCGAAAGCGTTAACGATCTAGAGATCGTGGTTGGCGTAGTCGTACTCGCGTCGCGATCCAATCCAATCCAAGTACCGCACGTGGAGCACCTACGAGTATGGCACACGTATGGCTCGACGACGTCTTCTCCTTCTTGATCCACAAAGCGAGGGAGAGGAGGTAGGTGAGATCTGAACCGACACGATGGCATGGTGGTGGTGGTAGCTGAACTCCGGCAGGGCTTCGCCAAGCGCGTACTGGTGAAATGTGGGATGAGTTGGGAGAGGTAACGGGCAAGGGCCCAAGGGGGGCTGCCCCCAACGCCTCCCCACCTTTATATAGGTGTGGAGGGGGCTGGTGGCTTGACGCCCTAGGGTTGTTGGTCAAAGGGGGAGGAAGGAAATCCCTCCTTTCCTTCCCCACAGATCGCTATCCCCCTTTTTAGGGATCATGATCTTATCCCTTTGGGATATGATACTATTCCTTTTAAGGGAGGATCTTGGTGCGCCTACCAGGGTTGTGGGGACTTTCCCCACTAGCCACGTTTATGTGGGTCCCACAAAGTAGGTGGTCCCCACTCCGGAACCTTATAGAACCTTCCCGGTACAATACCGAAAAAACTCAAACTTTTTTCGGAACCCTGATAACAACTTTCCATATATAAATCTTTACAGAGATCCTCGTGATGTCCCAGATCCCATCCAGGACTCCAAACAACCTTCTTACTTTCCACTATTAATATCTCAACACTACCCTAGAGCTACCGAACGTTAACTGTGCGACCCTACGGGTTCGAGAATCATGCAGACATGACTGAGACTCCTCTCTGGTCAATAACCAATAGCGGGACCTGGAGGCCCATATTGATTCCTACATATTCAACGAAGATCTTTATCAGTTGAACCACGATGTCAAGGATTCAGTCAATCTCATATGCAATTCCCTTTGTGCAGCGATATGTTACTTGCCCGAGATTCGATCGTCGGTATCTCCATACCTAGTTCAATCTCGTTACTGGCAAGTCTCTTTACTCGTTCTGTAATACAAGATCCCATGACTAAAATCATTATACACATGAATCTTCTTATTATGTTGTATTACCTAGAGGGCCCGAAGATATCTCTCCATCACACGGAGTGACAAATCCCAGTCTCGATCCACACAAAGCAAACAAACACCTTCGGAGATACCCGTAGAGCACCTTTATGATCACCCAGTTATGAAGTTACGTTTGATAGCACACAAGGCATTCCTCCGGTATCCGGGAGTAGCATGATCTCATGGTCGAAGGAATAGATACTTGACATGAAGAAAGCTATAGCAAATAACTAAACGATCTGATGCTAAGCTTACGGTTGGGTCTGTCCATCACATCATTCTCCTAATGATGTGATCCCGTTATCAAATGACAACTCATGTCCATGGTTAGGAAACCTTAACCATCTTTGATCAATGAGCTAGTCTAGTAGAGGCTTACTAGGGACACGGTGTTGTCTATGTATTCACACATGTATTCAAGTTTCTAGTCAATACAATTCCAGCATGAATAATAAACATTTATCATGAACGAGAAATATGATAATAACCAATTTATTATTGCCTCTAGGGCATATTTCCAACATAGTGAAGATGACTCTGAATGTGAATTCAAATCCAGCTATACGACACTTGCTAAAATTGCAACTAAACAACTAATTGCTATGGAAAATATTTAAGATTTGTTAGACAAAAGCGATGACCTGTTGGATGAGAAATGAATCGAACTCAGTCCTTAATCAAAGACATAAAAAATCTTCGAGTTAACTATGAGGAACTTCAAAGTCATCACGAAACCCTCTCAGCTGATCATGAGAAGCTTTCCTACGATTATCTTCAAGGGAAGCAAGATCTAGAAAAACTGAGAGCGTCTCATGATGATGTTCGAATAGAAAACGATTCACTACTCGCTCAACAGATCAGTATCACACATGAAGAATTTGTGCCACCTTGCTTAAAATGTCTTGAGCGTGATAATGCTACTTCCTCTACTGAATGTTCAAATGCTTCTGAGATAGCAATATCTTTAACTACCGATGTGGAAACTAACCCCTCTTTTGAGGAAACCACTACTACTGTTGATGAGAATGCTAGGCTGAAGACATTGCTTGAAACATGCATGTACAAAAGCCTCAAAGGGCATCAGACTCCATGTGATGTCCTCAAGAAGTAGATTTCGATCTATAACCCTAGGAAAGAGGGTGTTGGGTTCAAAAGGAAAATTAATGTTGATGGATCTTACTAGAAGCCTGAGCAGTACGCCAAAACCACCTGGGTTGCTGCAAAGGGCCCCTCAGTGGATCCATCCACATTATCTGGCTTTAACTGTGCTAAACCTATCATCATTGATGAGTCATTTGACTCCAACTATAAACTGTTCAAAAATCAGAGTGGTGAAGTGTTTGCCAGGTTTATTAGAACTAACCATAGGAATGGGTCTGCTATGAAGAAGATCTGGGTACCTAAAAGTCGTCTTAAGGAGCTTCCCGTGAATATCATCATGACACCACTAGGGAAGAAGACAAACACCAGACCAAAGGCTTCATATGGCCCAAAATCTTCATACACACATAGGACCTCATATCACTACAAAAAAAAAAGACACATCCGTGACATTTTGCCCCGAACAAAAACTTTTTTTGTCATGGTTATGACACTTCTATGACGATAATTGTGACAAAAACACGTATCATCATAGATGTGGTGGGCTCCTACTTCTATGACAAAAAATGGGCTTTTCGTCCTGGGCGAGCCGGGGACGCACCTGCATGACATTCTTTGGGCCGTCCATGACGGAAAAAATCGTGGTAGAAGCGAGGGCGAGGAAAATTTTGGGGAGTTCCCGGTTACGGTGGGTGGTCAGGGCCGAGCGATGCACGGAGGTTTGCGTGTTTCTCTTGTATAGGTACGCGCATGCATGTGTGTGAGGCGTTGGGCTCTAACTGAACCCAAGCGAGGCGTTTGCTTACTGAACCCGAGCGATTGCACTAGCTACGTTACTAAACCTGAGCGATCGATCCCTTGGCTATTAACTGAACCCGAGCGATTCCTTCGCTGTTGGCCGAACCCGAGCGATTCCTTCGCTACTGCTGCTAACTGAAGCTGATCATACCTGCCTCTTGATGAACAGTGACTGTTGCTGGGGGTTGGATGAACAGGACCCTGTGGTAGTAGGTCGTTGCCGCTGGATGAACAGAACCCCGAGGAGGCTGCCACACACCCAAGCCGGTTGGGGGTGGATGAACAGGACCCCGTGGAGGGCTGGGTGAATAGTATCCGGTGGAGGCTAGATGAACAGTAGCTGATGGAGGTAGGAGGAAGACGTGATGGATGCATAGTAGCAGGTGGAGGCTGGGGGAAGTCGAGTGGATGAACAGTAGCCCGTGGAGGCTGGAGCGAGGTAGTAGACGGTGGATGAACAATAGCCCCTGGAGGCCTGGAGTCCTGTTTTACAGTACGCCACACCCTTCCCAATGAATAGGACCCCGTTTCGACCGTAGGCGCTCCAACAGAAGTCTGTTTCCTCCGTTTTGTGGTACGCCACACCCCTCCTGATCAACAAGACTCCGTTTCGACCGTAGGCACTCGAACAGAAGTCTGTTTCCTCTGATTTCCTGCCAGACCCTTCCCGATGAACATGACCCTGTTTCGACCATACGTGATCGAACAGAAGGCCGTTTCCTCCATTCTACGGTACGCCAGACCTCATTTCGGCTGTTCCGTCCAAGCTGGTTGTCTCCCGATGAATAAGACATATTCCAACCTAGTCGGTTGCCTCTCGATGAACACGGCGCCGTTTCCTCCATTCTGACCCAGCCGGTTGGCTGCCAATGAACAGGACGTCATCGCTGTACACGTTCGAGACCCCGCGCGTATGTACATACGTAGACATATTTACTCTCTTGCAGCATGGATGTACGTACATGTACACAATATATATATATATATACACGGGACTGCGTGACATGCTACGTCGGTGACTGTACTACGACACGTGCCTCTCTTTACACGGCCACGGTTCATCGCTGCAGAGAGACCGATCGACTGCTATGTACGTACACGTTCGTGAATAGGATAACGCTACGACGCTTCAACATGGTGGGTCCCAGCTATCAGGGGGTAAGGAGGCCCTTCCTTCCATGCGAAGATGTAGCTAGTGGATCCCAGCTGTTAGGGGAAACATTTTTTCGTGAAATATAGAGGCCCTTTCGGTGGGTCCCCGCTATCAGGTGGAGGAATCATTATTTTGCACTTAATAAGGAGGCACTTCCTTGCGTGCGGCCATGGACCCAGCTGCCAGCCTCCACATAAAGTCCTCTTCCAATGGACGACGGCGAGGCCTAGGAAGGGAATGACATGGAGCCAGGGAAGACTCGACAGTTTTTTCCCACACGGAGGGGACTGCAAGGGTTTACTGGTTCGTCTGCCGTTGCTGCAGAATAATAGGAGGTGTGGGTGAGTAGAGGGATGGCCAGGCCAGCGATGGGACTAGGGCAGGGCGGTGAGGCCTACGCGGCAGCACTGCCGCCCACATGAGACAGGAGCAAGATCAGAGGTTGAAGAAGAAGCACGACTGTTGGATTAACATTCAACGGTCTAGCTGCTAGAATCATTTGTTGACTAAGTTGACAAAGCCCTACATACGCGTCAGCTTAGTAGGCCCACAAGTCAGCCACCAAATCTGCCGGGTCCCAACTGTCATCGGGAGGAATAGTTTTTTTCACATAACAAGGAGGCACTTCCTTCCATGCAAAGATATAGCCGATGGGTCCCAGCTGTCAGCAGGAGCAATCATTTTTTCGCATAAAAAGGAGGCACTTGCTTGTGTGGGCCCCTACTGCCATCCTCTCCACTTACATCCCTCTTTAGATGGCTGTTGTTTTTTGACCATGTTGACCATTCCGCGCCAAGAGCACCGACGCGGTGGATGACGGTGAGGCCTAGGAAGGGAATGGCTTGGAGCTGGCGAAGCCACAACAATGGATGCCCACGCTGAGGGGAGTACGAGGGCTGATTCGTCGACTGTGGGGTGAGGCTGACATCGCCGAAAAATAATAGGGGGTGTGGGTGAGTAGAGGGAAGGCTTGGCCAGCGGTGGGATTAGGGTGGGGCCACTAGTATGCGTTGGTGCTATACAAACAGATTTTAACCCCTTTCCGCGACGACATTTGGAACCGTCGCCAAGTGAGTGTGGGCGATAGGGGGGTCCTTCCCACACGACCCAGAAATCGTCGGGGATAGGCCCTCCTGGGACACCAAATGAGCTCGTGTGCGATCGGGCGAGGCATCAAAACCCAATCATTTCCGTAGGTATGTACATCCCACACGGTGAATCCCAGAAAAACATTTATGTAGGTATGTATATCACACACAGTCAATCCAAGAAACACGTTTCCGTTCTTATGTACATCCCACACAGTCAATCCAGGGAAAACGTCGTATGTACATCCCACACAGTTTTATGTATACGCTCGTGTGTGAAAGGTGTAACTATCACACACGCTCTGCCATGGTTAATTGTTTGCTTTTATGAACTATATCACACATGATTTGATGTAGAAAACTGTGTGGCATTGGGCTATCCATCACAAGCGCTTTTACTGTCAGAACCGTTTGCAAAGTTCCATGACCGTCTGTTCTCTTTTTACATCGCACACGCTGTTTTTTTCTAACCGTGTGCACATTATTTTATTAGCTCATGGATATTTTTATTTTTTGCCTGTAATTTATTATTCAAATTGGAAATTTTGAAATATGAAACGTGCAATTCAAATTCTCAGCACAATGGTTCAACAACGGATCCATAAATAAAATTGCCAGTACAATATGTTCAGTAATTACAGGATTAGACAACAATTAACTATGATGAACCACAATATTTAAAGGCGGTAAAGGTGAAGAGACAAGTGTAAATCATTTTGACTGCCGATGGTGTTGAAGAAGCGGAATTCCCATAATGTGCCTTCCTGCATGCCATAGGCACGAACCACTTTTGTCCAACCCCTTGTGACGATCGCCCGCCCATCCTTCACCGCCTCTAGGAAGACTTCTAGAGCATTATCATGGTAGCATGAATTATATACTTTAAACTTAGTTGCCTCCACTCCAGTCATGTAGTTTGTAAGGTCATCATCAGTAAATAGCTTCGGAAACAACTGAAAAGAGAAAAATATCAGATACTGAGATCCAATAGAGTAACTTGTTGTGGGCAGGGGGAAAAGGAAACACATTACTTACCATCCTAAAGTTCACTTTTGTCTTGGACAAAGTGTAAATAAAGAGCTTAATTCCAGTCACCCGTTTCTTTCGCCTAACAATCTTTCTTGGTTTCCTCACTTGATGCTTGTTCATGAATTTCTCATTGTCCCATACGCAAAAGGGATCGAAGCGTGGATCAGTACCGCTCATATATGTACCTACAAGCAACCAGTAGATGTTAGAAGCTAAACTGAGATTACACAAATGATGTAAAATACAACTACCTATGTTCCTAAGTACAAGTAATTTTTTTTGAGATTTCAATATGAACTACATACAGATGTATATAGAATTATAGATATAGTTTAGATTAGAATTTGGATTCACTTATTTTGCTCCTTATGTAGTCTATATTGGAATCTTTAAAAATACTTATATTTAGGAATAGATGGTGTACAAGACATGGGATGCAGCTAACCTCGACGGCAAACAATAGCATCGCCCATTGTAGCCCTGTGTAAGTACATGGAAAGCCATGTTAACTACAACAGGGTTAACCTCCACCAAAAATAGCAAATGGTAATAAAACGGCAGCATCTGTAGTGATATCTTCATTGCGAAAGAGTAGCACGGTAGCAAAGGGACGGATTAAAAAATGGATACAACTGTTAATTGCAACAGGCTTAACAACATCCTAATTCATGTTTTGTAAGTTTGTAGCCATTGAAATACAACTCTTTAAAAATGGATACAACTGTTAATTGCAACAAGCTTAATGGCCATTGAAACCGGTACTGATAAAAATGCAATTGGCAGAACATCACAGGGCAGGTGCTGCCAGAGTAGATAATGGCCCAGTTGTCCATAAAAAGGCAGGGAAAATAGCTAAAACGTGTTAGGCATGTTTATTACAACATGCTTAATACATTCACCGTACAAAACATAGCCATTAATTGCAACTGGTATTGGTAAGATTGAACTGGTGAGTACATACTTGGTAAGTCCTGAGAGGTGGTTGCTGGGGCACTTCATCTTGGCCAGAGCCCGCCCAAAGTCAGTGGCGGCGGAGGCGAGCTATTCCTCCGGGTCGAAGCGTGGATCAGTGCCACTGACATGTGTACCTACAGGCAACCAGTAAATGGTGGAAGTTAAACCGCAATTGCACAAATGATGTGAAATACTGTAAGACATGGGATGCGGCTAACCTCGACGGCAAACAACAACATTGGCCGTTATGACCCTGCGTAAGTACATGGACAGGCATGTTAAGTACAACAGGGTTAACATCCACTAAAAATAGCAAATGGGCAGCATCTCTAGTGATATCTTGAGTCATGTATTCTAAGTTTGTTGCTGGTATTGGTGAAATTGAGCTGCACACGGTAATATTTGAACATCACACAGTGTGCAGTACTGAAATAAACAAGGCACGAACATGCTTAATACATCAACCGTACAAATCATAGCTGTTGCAAGTGGTATTGGTAAGATTTAGCTGGTCAAATCTTACATGTTAAGTCCTAGGGGGTAGTCGCTGGGGCACTTCATCTGGGCCAGAGCCTGCACCATGTCGTCGGCGGCGGCGGAGGCGAGGTGTTCCTCCGGGTCAACACGCACAGTGGCCATCGCGCCATGGACCGCCATCAGCTCCTGGCGGTGGGGATTTGGAGGCATGAGGATGTTTCGCAAGCGCCATTTAAGCAATCAGGCCGGGGCCATGATAGAGATTGGTGGGTTACCTGACTGGATCCGAGCAGAACGTAGATGTGGTTGAACCTGTGGTTGCGACGGCGGCGGTTTGAGATACCGGTAGGGGGAGGCGCGCGGGGGGGGGTGCTGAGGGTGATGATGTGGTTGTAGGAATAAATTCTGAAATCGCGCGCCTAATGAAAATTTTGCTGCGAAACTTGAAACTTGGGCGGGGGAAACACACAACGCAGACGAAGCGCGTAAAATACTCGTGTGCGAGAAAAAAGAAAGTTGCCAGATCCCGTCTCCAAAAAATGTACACATGTAGTTGATTTATTTTCGGTCAATGGTACGCCTGGTTTATTCGGTCAATGGTACACCTGGTTTATTAGGAAACATCGCACAAGTAACTGACTTATGGATCATTAAGGCAAAAAAACACAGACAGGTACGGCATAGAAACTGTGTGTTTTGTGATCTTCTAATGATTAACGCAAAAAAACGCACACAGGCACACATGCTAATAAATGCTCAAAGCCCTCAAAGGACGCTCTTACTGACATTGTACGTTAATACTACAAACTTAATGTACCACTGGTAATTTGCTCTAATACTACAAATTTGAACTACTTCTCACATGCTGCCATCGGGGCATGCTGGCCAGACGCCGGCGTTCTCCTTCCTGGCCTTGTAGGTGGCAGCCCACCATGCTTCGATCTTCGCCAAACTCTCCTCACTACGGCGTGTGGCCTCTTTTTTCTTGCGGCGACGGGACTCTCTTTTCTTGATTGCTTTCTGCCTTTTCGGCTCCTTCTGTGCGGCTTTGGTCGCCTCTAGATCCACCACCCATTCGGCCATTGCAGCCTCAAAGTCCTCCCATGTAACTGTCTGGCCACCGGCGGTGATGAACTTGGCGCGGCGAGATGCCATCGCTTCCTTACCATGTGTGCGGTCGCGGGCGGCGAGGAACGCGGCGCGGTGCCATCGCTTCCTTACCAGTTACTGTGCACCGCGGTGCCATGGACGACGCCTGGAGAGAGCTCTGGGATAGAGGGGCCGGGCAGCCGTATAGTGCGGTGGTATTCAAGAGCTCAACGACAAACGACAACAGAAATTTGGCTTCCCTTACAATTTTGCTCGTTCATTGTCGCACACGGTTCATCTCCGTCGCTTCCGGAAACAATTTGTTCTGAGCCTATTGTGTGTTGCGTTATGATTGGACGGAACCCCAGCCACGTGGATCGCGCGTGTGCACCGTAGGATGCGCCGTGATCGAACGACAATCCACGTCCCTCACATCACACCCATGCACCTGTAGCTGGATTGGATTTATATGCGCAAAATGCCTAGAAAATGCACATAATCCCCTAAATATGGTAAATGAGCCCAGAAAAATGCCAAATTTGAACATGGTGATTTGCAGTGTGTATGTTCGTCGTAGAAAAAAACTCCAGGGCGAAGAACGGAGTAATTTGGATTCCCCTTCAATCTTGGTGATTTCCCTCTCGAAAGCATGGAACTTCCTCGCTGATGGTTCGATTTATGAAGGGCGTGCATGACGACATAAGCCAAACCTTCTCAAATTTTTACCAGGGCATGGTGAGGTCATACCATGGCACACCATGCCAGGCGTCATGTTTTTCAAGCATTTATTTCATTTTTTCTATAGTTGAAAACCCAATAAACAAAAGTTTATGGTTGACTATTGCCACACATTTCATCGAAATATTTGTCCCTTCCTTGTAAAAGGCATGAGAATTTACTAAATGGCACAAGCATGGTTTCCAGGCCGTTCTTGTGCACACTTTCATGCACCGATTGTTTGAACTTGAATTATGTGCATTAATGCCTAGGAAATGCACATAATCCCCTAAATATGGCAAATGAACCCGAAAAAGTGCCAAATTTGAACACGGTGATTTGCAGGTTGTATGTTCATCATAGAAAAAACTCGTGGACAAAGGACAAAGGAAATTTGGATCCCCCTTCAATCTTGGTGATTTCCCCCTCGAAACCATGAAACTTCCTCGGTGATGGTTCGATTTATGAAAGGCGTGCATTATGACATAAGGAAAACATTCTCCAATTTTTACCAGGGCATGGTGAGGCCATACCATGGCACCACGCGAGGCACCATGTTTTCCAACCATGTGTTTCATTTTTTGTATAGTTGTTAACCCGGTAAACGGCGCGTTTATGGTTGACTATTGCCACACATTTCCTTGAAATATTTGCCCATTCCTTCTAAAAGGCATGAGAATGTACTAAATAACACGAGCATGGTTTTCCAGACCGTTCTTGTGCACCTTTTCATGCACCGATTGTTCAAATTTGAATTATGTCCATTAATGCCTCAAAAATGCACATAATCCCATAAATATGGTAAATTAGCCCGAAAAATGTCAAATTTGAACACGTTGCATTTGAGGCGGTATGTTGATCGTTGAAAAAAAAACTGAATGACAAACTAGGATGAAAATTTGGATTCCCCTTCAATCTTGGGGATTTCCCTCTCGAAAGCATGGAACTTCCTCGGTGATGGTTCGATATATGAAGGGCGTGCATGATGACATAAGACAAACCTTCTCAAATTTTACCAGGGCATGGTGAGGTCATACCATGGCACCATGCCAAGCATCATGTTTTTCAAGCTTTTATTTCATTTTTTTCTATAGTTGAAAACCCAACAAACAAACATTTGTGGTTGACTATTGCCACACATTTCATCGAAATATTTGTCCATTCCTTGTAAAAGGCATGAGAATTTACTAAATTGCTTGAGCATGGTTTTCCAGGCCGTTCTTGTGCACCCTTTCATGCACCGATTGTTTGTACTTGAATTATGTGCATTAATGCCTAGGAAATGCACATAATCCCCTAAATATGGCAAATGAACCTGGAAAAGTGCCAAATTTGAACACGATGATTTGCAGGTTGTATGTTCATCATAGAAAAAAAACTCGTGGACAAACGACAAAGGAAATTTGGATCCCCCTTCAATCTTGGTGGTTTCCCCCTCGAAACCATGAAACTTCCTCGGTGATGGTTCGATTTATGAAAGGCGTGCATGACGACATTTTTACCAGGGCACGGTGAGGCCATACCATGGCACCACACCAGGCGTCATGTTTTCAAGCATGTATTTCATTTTTGTATAGTTGTTAACTGATAACCCACAAGTATAGGGGATAGTTATAGCCTCTTTCGATAAGTAAGAGTGTCAAACCCAACGAGGAGCTAAAGGTAGAACAAATATTCTCTCAAGTCATGTCTGCCACTGATACGACTCTACACACGCTTAGTGTTCGCTTTACCTAGAACAAGTATGAAACTAGAAGTACTTTGTAGGTGTGATAGGATAGGTTTGTAAGATAATAAAGAGCACGTAAATAAAAATTAGGGGGTGTTTAAATAAAGAAGCAATAAAGTAAATATAGCGAGTGTGGAAAAGTGGTGGTAGGAGTTGTGAAATTGTCCCTAAGCAATTGACTACTTTACTAGACTGATATCAAGTTTTATGTGGGAGAGGCATAAGCTAACATACTTTCTCATCTTGGATCATATGCACTTATGATTGGAACTCTAGCAAGCATCCGCAACTACTAAAGATCATTAAGGTAAAACCCAACCATAGCATTAAAGCATCAAGTCCCCTTTATCCCATACGCCACAACCCCCTTACTCGGGTTTATGCTTCTGTCACTCAAGCAACCCACTATAAGTGAATCATGAACATATTGCAACACCCTACAGCGGGAATCCCTCACGCTTGCGCGACACGGAGGGCACAATAGGACAGCAACATAGCCTCAAGCAAATTAAACCAACCATAGCAATTCATCAATCACCGATAGGACAACGAAAATCTACTCAGACATCATAGGATGGCAACAAATCGTTGGATAATAATATGAAGCATAAAGCACCATGTTCAAGTAGAGGGTACAGTGGGTTGCGGGAGAGTGGACAGCTGAATATAGATGGGGGAAGGTGATGGAGATGTTGGTGAAGATGGCGTAGGTGTTGGTGTAGATCGCGGTGATGATGATGGCCCCCGGCGGCGTTCCGGCGCCACCGGAAGCAAGGGGGAGAGAGCCCCCCTTCTTCTTCTTCTTCCTTGACCTTCTCCCTAGATGTGAGAAGGGTTTCCCCTCTGGTCCTTGGCTCCCATGGCGTGGGAGGGGCGAGAGCCCCTCCGAGATTGGATCTATCTCTCTGTCTCTCTCTATTTATGCGTTCTGGGATTCTGCCCTGGCACCGTTTCTTTTATATTCGGAGATCCGTAACTCTGATGGGATTGAAACCTTCGCCTAGATATTTTTCCAAAAAATAGCTTTCTTGCGGCCAAAGAAGAGCGTCAACCACCTTACGGGGGCCCCACGAGGGTCAGGGGCGTGCCCCCCTGCCTCGTGGCCACCTCGGGCACCGTCTCGCGTTGATTTTACTTCCCAAAAATCCTAAATATTCCAAAAATAAGCTCCGTCCGTTTTTCCCCGTTTGGACTCCGTTTGATATGGGGTTTATGCGAGACATAAAACATGCAACAAACAGGAACTGGCACTGGGCACTGGATCAATATGTTAGTCCCAAAAATAGTATAAAAAGTTGCCAAAAGTATATGAAAGTTGAATAATATTGGCATGGAACAATCAAAAATTATAGATACGATGGAGACGTATCATTAACCCAGTAAACAACGTGTTTATGGTTGACTATTGCCACACATTTCCTTGGAAATATCCGCCCATTCCTTGTAAAAGGCATGAGAATGTACTAAATAGCACGAGCATGGTTTGCCAGACCGTTCTTGTGCACCTTTTCATGCACCGACAGTTCGAATTTGAATTATGTGCATAATTAATGCCTAGAAAATGCACATAATCCGCTAAATATGGTAAATGAATTTGGAGAAATGTCAAATTTGAACACGTTGCATTTGAGGCGGTATGTTGATCGTTGGAAAAAAACTGAATGACAAACTAGGACGGAAATTTGGATTCCCCTTCAATCTTGGTGATTTCCCTCTCGAAAGCATTGAACTCCCTCGGTGATGGTTCGATTTATGAAGGGCGTGCATGACGACATAAAACCTTCTCAGCTTTTAACCAGGGCACGGTGAGGCCATACCATGGCACCATGCCAGGCGTCATGTTTTTCAAGCACGTATTTCATTGTTCTATAGTTGATAACCCAGTAAATGACGCGTTTGTGGTTGACTATTGCCGCACATTCCATTGAAATCTCTGCCCATTCCTTGTAAAAGGCTTGAGAAATTACTAAATATCACGAGTATGGTTTTTCCAGACCGTTCTTGTGCACCTTTTCAAGCACCAATTGTTTGAATTTGAATTATGTGCATTAATGCCTACAAAGTGCACATAATCCCCTAAATATTGTAAATGAACCCGGAAAAGTGTCAAATTTGAACACGGTGATTAGCAGGGTTTATGTTCATCGTAGAAAGAACTCATGAATGAAGGACAAAGGAAATTTGGATTCCCATTTAATCTCGGTGATTTACTATCGCACACGATTTATCTCCTTCGCCTCACACATGCAAAAGGAAAAAAGAAAACCCTCACCCACTTCATCCCCACTCACTTGCCGCGGACTCCTCCACAACTCTGCACACTAAGCTTGAGATTGTTGGCAGCGGGCGTAGGTCGCACTCCAAACAGCACGAGATTTCGCCCCTACTTCTTTCCGCCGCCTATCTGCACCGACATTCTAGACTCTGGTCTACTGGAGTTTTCTGCGGGATTGGGTCGGGGATTTTTCTCATGGAGAAGGTAATCAACTTAGCAAAATATTCACTCATCTCTTATTGCAGTCTGTCCGTTGCTGTTAATCAACCGACGGAAATTGCCGTGGAATCATTTTTGTTCTAGCTGATTCGTGGGTATTCATTCATGTGTCCACAGTGCGAGCACAAATCGGGTAACTGTGGTCGTGGCCAGTCGGAAATGAAGTTCTATCTCACCATTCCGGATGACTTCAGGGAGCGCTTGGTATGTTCAATCTCAACCTACCACGGTCGGCATGGCCTAAATTTGTGATCATATACCGTCTGTTGCTACATTATCTATATATTTGCATCAAATCTTTGTTACATTATCTATTTTATTTCTATATTTTTGTACTTTGCTTTCATCTATATATTGATCTGTTCTATCAGGTACTCCCATATTTGCATCTTGCTCTGTTATTTCAATATATCTAATTTACGATCTTAATATTCATTTCAAGCAGTACATCCCTTGCTTTGCAAGAACAGGAGTAGAAGGAAATCTTGGGCTTTCCTATGTTGATGACTCCCAGGATGTCATATTGACAATGCAGCATGGATTTACAATGATGATTAGCGTAAAACTTGATAAAGATGGTCACTCCTATTTTAATGCGGACCTTTGGAGAAAAATGCCTAAGTGTTATGAACTGAAAGCTGGTAATAAAATTCTAGTGCGTGCACCACAGCCTGGTCTAATTAACATGGATGCTTACTTCCCCAACGTCATCAGCCGATCAAAGTCTGATCGAGGTTAGCGTCCTTTCAACTTTCTCCATGTTGTCATATTACTTAGCAAAATCGGGGTATTTTTTCTGATTAATTGATCACTATTTAAGCAACCAATTGTGATATCATATTCTGACTTTGTTCCTAGGCAGTAAAAAATTCTATTTACCAATTTATGTGCACTATATATTCTTCTGCCATGTTCTGAATAAATAATACCTTTCCACCTTTTAAGCAGGATATGTTGGATGCATAGTGAACGATCTGTATGTTACTAAGCGTACCAAAATTCACTGGAAGGACTTGAAGCATGTCATAAACTTTGTTGATAATCTGACAGAAATAGAACAGCGTATGAATGCTGGATTTTGGATGGGATTAATTAGACCTATGGTGCACACACTGAACAAGACCAATTGTGTGCACAAAATGTTGATAGAAAGTCTTATTTTAATGTTGATGCTCATAAACTATATATATCTTCAACGATATGTTACAATTGGTTTTTATTCTACATGTCAACAAAAATTGCCCCCTGTAGCAGTTCCTGGATCGATTTCCCGGCGTGGTCGAATTACACTTGTGCCTGCTAATAGCGCCAAAGTGATTGCAAGGTACTGCATTTCTCGCAGAAATGGAACCATTCAAATTAACAAGTTCTCGCTTCTCATGGCAATGCATCCATATTGGAAAATTGGAGACACAGTTCTTCTCATGCTCTACCAAGGCATAGGAGGGCTCTTCCTTTTCATTGACGAGATGCCGAGTCGCCGTGATCAAGCTGCTTCCAGTGGATAGTTGTGGTTGTTGGCCCTCAGCCTCTTAAAATGTGCTAGCTGTTACTATATATGTTAAGTATATAGATATGGACCATATGGTTGTTGGCCCTTAGCCTCTTAAAATGTGATAGTTGCTACTATGTTAAGTATGTAGATATGGACCATCTGGTTGTCAAAACCGTGTTACGAAGATCCTCCTTTTGTCGAATAGTGTAACCACTATATATATGTTACTCAAATGTTGTTACCCAAGTTCATAAATTTTCATGGAAAGTATTAGTATCGTACACAGTTCATTGAGTTTAAGCGTGTGCCCGATGTCCAGAAGGCATTTGCATATAAACTGTCCATATTGCAAATTCACACACATGTTAACATAAGGAAACGTATGTATAACATACTAATCATCGCACACGAGTACTCCCAAATGCATCGTGTGCGATACTCCTATCCACCGCAAGCAACTAGTTTGCATTTTTCAAAGTTTTTTGTCCACACAGAATCGCACATGAAGTAACTGTATTGACCGTTTGTGTTGTAATTTCTCATCGCAAACAGTTCATCCGAGTCGGATGTTTGCCACGTATCACACACATCTTGTTTACACAACTCATTTGTGTTCTTTTGGCTCATCGCAAATAGTTCATCCATGTGAACTATATGTCGCATATCACACACATCTTGTTAAGTTGAACCGTTTCTGTTGTGTTCCCTAATCGAAAACAGTTCATCCGAGTGAACCGTATGCCGTATATCGCACACACATTGATATGGCTGCCTGTTTCTGTTGTTCTACCTCATAGCAAACAGTTCGAATGGATTAACCGTGTGGCCTGCATCGCACACACATTGATATGGCTGCCCGTTTCTGTTGTTCTGCCTCATCGCAAACAGTTGGAATGGATTAACCGTGTGCCCTGCATCGCACACGCAACTAAAATCTGAACCGTGTTTGATGGCTCCGCCATCGCAAATGTTTTGCACCTTTTTTGACAGGTTTTTCACACCACCATTTACGATTATTGCATCGCACACAGTTTCGGCAAAGGGTCTCTGATCGTAGTGTCGCGTTAGCAGTATCCTACAGTAGTGGGCGGTGAGGCCTGCGCAGCAGCAGTGCCGCCCACGGGAGACTGGACCAGGCAGTCCCGCCGGTGCTGGTTTGGGCGGCTGGAGCAAGAAGGTCAGAGGTTGAAGAAGCAACACGACTGTTGGATTAATATCCAATGATCCAACTGCTAGAATCATTTGTTGACGAAGTTGACAAAGCCCTGCGTACGCGTCAGCTTAGTAGGCCCACAAGTCAGCCACCAAATCTGCTGGGTCCCAACTATCTTCGAGAGGAATAGTTTTTTTGCATAATAAGGAGGCACTTCCTTCCATGCGAAGATATAACCGGTGGGTCCCAGCTGTCAGTAGGAGCAATCATTTTTTGGGTAATAAGGAGGCATTTGCTTGTGTGGGTCCCTACTGTCATCCTCTCCACTTACATCCCTCTTCGGATGGTTGTCATTTGTTGACCATGTTGACCACACCGCACCGAGAGCACCAACGCGTTGGACGACGACGAGGCCCAGGAAGGGAACGACCTGGAGCCGGCGAAGCCACAGTAGTGGATGCCCACGCTGAGGGGAGTATGAGGGCCGATTAGTTGGCTGCGGGGTGAGGCTGACGTCCCCGGAAATTAACAGGAGGTGCAGGTGGGTAGAGGGATGGCCTAGCCAGTGGTGGGAGTAGGGTGGGCCGGTGAGGCCTGCCCGGCAGCACAGCCGACCACGAGAGGAGGGAGCACGCAGTCCTGTCGGCGCTGGTTTGGGCGGCTGGAGCAGGAAGATTAGAGATTGAAGAAGCACGACGGCCATTGGATGGACATCCAATAGTCACTGTTCTGTGTTGACTCAGTTGACAAAGCCTTATGTACGCATCGAATTCTTTTTAGGACAGCGTCATTGTCAACCTAGTAGGCCCACAAGTGAGCCTCCAAATCTGTGGAAACCAGCATACAACCTATTTGCCACTATTTTTAATAATTTACAGCCCATTTGCTAACTCCTAAGGTATTTTGAAGCCCATATTCTTTTTATTAGCATTACAGACCATATTCTAGCCACTGCTAAAAAATTCAACGAAATTATGCATATTTCGGTGGGGTCCGAACTCTTTTAATCAGGAAATTTCGAGTCACGTTAAAAATATGTTTTTAAAAATATATCAAACTACAATACGAAGAAATTTTCTCCGCAAAAAAATCAATGAAATTTAAAATCTCAAAATCCTGAAAAAAAAATTGAATCTAATTGCTAGTTGGCTTTGGTTTTAAAATTTACAACCCATTTCTTACTACTTATAGCCCATTTTTTGGGGAAGCCGAATACATCCCTCCTCATCTTGAAAGATTTGTAGCCCAGCAGGGCTGATAAAAGCAAGTAGGCCTCAGTTGGGTATTCTCCAAAAAAGAAGAACTGGGCTAGCCATTTTTAGAAAGAAAAAGATACCAACTGGGCTCGTCATGTGCTTAAATAAAAGCCTGGGCTAGATGGGCCACAGCCCCCGCACAACGCGCAGTTGATACCCCGCCCCGTCTCTAAAACTAAAAAACAACTAGGCGAGCTGTTGGGTCCCTGGTGTTAGCCGCTCATTGTGTAATTTTGTCGTTTATTGAGGACCTAGATGTCAAACCATTCAGAGGAAGTATGTTTTTGGCTTGTAATAATGAGGCACCTACTTGCTTAATGCCATGACCCTGGTGGGTCCCTACTGTTAGCCTCTCCACATACATTCATCTCCTGATTCCTCTTGGTTGTTGACCATGTTCACAACGCCAGGTGGTGGTGGGCGCACCCTGAGTAAACCAAGGCGAAGAACGACCGCGAGGCCTCGGACGGGAATGAACAGGAGCCATGGAAGATGTGGCAGTGTGGTTGCCGACGAAGGGGGGTACGAGGTTAACAACATCTAACTCAAGCTTACAAATGGTACAAAAGCCCAATGATTAATTGTTCATCAAATTAAGACAAAGCCCAGATTGAACATGGCAATAACATTAACCCAACCACTGTTTTTGGCAGTCACAAACAAATGGATCAGTCTGATCCATAAAATCAACATCATGTGCCAAAAAAATTACTGGAACATGACCACAAGTTGTTGTAAATAGAAGCTGAGCACGTTCAGAAGCCCATTTGTCCATCTGAAACTTCTTTGTTGATGTTCAGCATATCCGTCCGTGAGAAATTTCTTGTTGAAAAACTTAAGCCTCATGGACAATAGTAACCTCGCATTCAACAGGAAGAATGTGACAAAGCTTCTATTTACCTGGTTGGATGCATATCCTTCCATCGTTATTGTCCCGAAACGAATGTCATGAGAACTGAGAAAACCACGGTGCTTATTATGCCACCGATTGGTTATATGTTTTTCTCCATGTGTTAGTGCCTAAGTAGACAAGAAGATTGAAAACAGTTAAGGTCTATAAAAGAGTATGTCGAATGAGCGACAGCTGAACGGTTAATTCTAGTACAATATATACGAGCTTTCAATGTGCATCAAATCATTACCTTTATACACAAATTCTCCAGACATGGAAAGCATCACAGCAAGCCAATAATTGTGTTCAGGTCATAACTAAACATTCTGATATATAAGATATTGACAGAATCCAACACAATTGATAGGCTATCCATGGATGAACTCTTCATTGAGCATATAACATAATATTAGTACCCAAAGTGTGCTCCCAGATGATATAAAACTTATGTGCACAAATGAAAAATGTAGCTTATGAGTGTGGAGCCAAACACCAACTTGTGAATAAGTGTGGAGCCAAACACCAACTTGTGATAATTAAACGGATCATGAATTACACCCAAGGTCTGCAGTTTAGGCGTAGAGACGACAATTATTTGTGAAGGTATATAAAAATAATGAAGGAGCAACCTTTGAAGTGAAGGGGAATCTTCGATGATGAGCTGCTGTCCTTCAGAACAAATTCCAATGCTTTTAAGGTGAGGCGACCTTATTTGGAGACAACCAATACGGATTTCTATTACCAAAACAAGTAGCAAGCGCTCCAGGGCAGGGCAAATGGTGTGGGTGATGCTGTGTAGTGAGGCCTCCGATAGATCAACCACCACAAGCCAAAGTTTTTTTGGCCATGGGAGTCAGAGCATTTGTACCAGATTGTCTAGTAGATGGCACCGTGCGAAGGTGGCGATGTGGAGAGAGGAGAAAAACCACGAGATGGACAACGGTGATGTTGGCACAAATACATGGCGTTCGGTTTCTGGTATGTAATTTCTGTAGTAATGGTAGAACTCAAGCTGCTGGAGTTTTTTGAATTCATGGGATATCAGCCAGGCGTCCATCGTGCACGGTATGGACAATAGGAAGCGTGTTGGGATGCAGAGGCGTTGGACGGAGCCCTAGTCGGTGGAGATGATGGCTCTGAGGAGTTCAAAAATCATGAAAGATAGATAACTGACGACAGTCGAGATTAAGAGGCGCGGTGCACCACAGAGTGCGCTACCGAGCTGCGAGGAATTGTGTGCGACAGCCATCCTTGGTGGGGAGAAGGGAGATGATCTCCCCAATGATGGCTTCCAGGAGATCGCTGATGCGGTCCACCCGAGATTCTATGGGTTCCTTAGATCCAACGGGTGGGGGCTCGCCGCTTCTCCCCGCGTCGACTGGTGCGGGATCCTTCTTTTTACGTGTTTCAATGGATATCTCATTCCTTGATGTATCTTTAATGATATCTTCCAAGTGATGATTTCTCCATTTGGTATCCTTTTTCACTTGGCATTTCTTTTTCATTTGGTATCGGTTCATGAAAGTTTTGAGCATGGATATTTATTTCATGTATTTTCTTGGGCATGCTTTCTTTCTTTGACCCAATATATAAGGGAAACTCCACCAAGTCTCAAATTGGATGAGATGTGCATGAAATTCATTTTCATATCTATATGCAGATATTTATGTGGAGTTTGTCCTATGTATTGGTGTTTCTAACTATTTGGTCCCAATGAGTTTGGGCACCGTTTAGTTTGTGTTGTTCTTCTAGGAACATTTGGAGATGCATTGGATTCTTGGCTCAGTCACAAGGAGGGTGTTGTCACCATGTGCTTATTGGAGTCAAGCTAGGATGATCAATGAACTACTATCTACCTTCAATTGGTATCTACTACATCCTTCCAATGGCATCTCAGTAACGAGTATCATCATCTACTTCATGCACACATTTCTTGCACCAACCTTGTGTAGGTTGTATCATGTGTAATTCTTTCTTTCTTGTGATACTTGTTTCCTTTCTCAAAGCATCCCAACAATGATCTCTTGTTGCTAGTTGTGATGTCTTTGATGCTCGTGTGGTTGGAACTCATTTATATACAATAAGACCATATCTAGCCATGTGCTATGCCTTCAAGCAAATATCTTATTGGTATATTTATGACTTCCATGTGGATATCTTATTCCTTCCTTTTTGTAACTATTTCGTGTGTGCATCCTTCTTTGTGGAGTGATATCATCATGATCTTCATCTACCTAGAATCTTATACACTTGAGAGAAGTTACATCTGTAGTTGATATCCTTATTCTTTCATGTCCAACTTTCCTTGGTGGTTATGTGAAAGGATTTATCTTGAGTGCGGATCTTATATCTTGTTGCATCTTGATGCACTCTTGTGTGGTGAAGATTATTTTCCTCATGCTTGTCTTTATGAGGCTTTTTCCATCTTAATTGGTATCCCTCGTCTTGATAAGGCTTTCTTTTTATTTCTTCACCATGGGTTGTCACAAGTGTTGGTTATTCATTTTGCATTTTTAGTGTGCTTGTGAACCCATTTGCTTGTTGTGTGTGTGTGTGTGGGAAGGACATGTCTTGCACCTTGTATCTCATTTATCCAAGACTATTTTGATGCTTAATGCTCATCCTTATATTAGTCTTCTCAAGAGCTTTGCCATGACTCACACACATCTTTTTGGTTGCGCCTATTCTTAAGTTACCGCTTTTACATGTTGTTTAACCATGTGTTTGTTGCAAGTGCTAGGCTTTGTTTCCTATATTCTAACTTGCACTTGTTGTAAGTTTCTATTGATTTTGGGGGAGCTACGATCCTATTTTGTGCACTTTGTATCCAAATACAAATATTCTTATGTGTGCACAAATCACGGGGAGCTTCTCTAGTTTCTTTAGAACACTATTTTGCTCATATCATAATATATTTTTCATGTGGCTCATAGGAGCATTGGTCTTGTTAGTTCAATTGGTATCTTTTGATAGCTTGTTTCAATTGGTATCTTTTGATTGCCTGATTGCTTGTTTCTCTCTTTGTTATGTCTTTGTGGCATATCATTCTTTAGCAATCTTTGAGCCTCAATATATTTTGTCTTCCTCCAAGTATTTACCATTGGATATGTGTAGTGCATTCCACTCTCTTATTGAGAAATACACAATTAATGGAGGAACACAATTTATATTCGCCTTCTTAGCTTTTCGCCCATTTTGGCAATCGATGCCAATGGGGAGAAGTTTTAGAGAGTTTTACGAAAAAGTTTAGAGAGTCATCTCTTCTTGCTTTGGTTTTGTTCCTAAGCTTTTGCATCTCATAAGCATGCATCATTGGTTGTTGCATTGCATGGTGATGCATAATTCCTTATATAAACTCTCTTGAAAGTGATTGTCATCAATTACCAAAATGGGGGAGATTGAAAGGGCATGCGGTGCCCCCATGTGTGGTTTTGGTAATTGATGACATTCTCTATGGACTAATGGTTGCATTGAGTTACATTTTAAGGATTTGTCCATAGGCTTTTCTTGAAGTCCATGTGTTGGTTTCAAGGAGTTTATGAGTTGACCAAGGTGCTATTAAGGAATTATCCAAAGATTGGTCATGTGAGTGTTGAGCTTATTGCAAGCATGTCTTGAAGAAGAAGATTGTGTGATCATTCATGTCCACCTTCAAGACATCATCCAAATGTAGAAAGTTAGAAAGATTCAAGGTCGATCAAGACTAAGTCAAGAGTGAATCAAGTTGATCAACATACAAAGCGTACAAGATGTACCGAGGGATTAAGTGATCCCATCGTATGGTAAGCATTGTCCATTACGCTTTGTGTACTAACCCATGGTCTTCGTGAGAGTTCTTTGTGGGGTTAGGTTGTGGTGTGCATGTTCAAGTGATGCATCACGAAGAGATCAAGTGCTTGAAGATTGCCGTCCATTTTGGTGACAATGGACTTGTGAAAATATTCCAAAGAGTGGATCACCCATAGTGGAGTATGGGGGAGCAATCAACTAGTCTCCATCGAGCAAACACAATCAAGAAAGGTGGTCCAACTTGAGGAAGTCAAGATCGTCATCATCTAGCTCAAGTGGACTACGTGCAAGGCCAAGGTTTTCCCTTGATAGGTTTTATATTTTACCGGTCTCATGGTGATAGTTTGGAGACCGGGTTATAGGATCAATAGTCGTACTATCAAGGGGGGCTCTCAAGTGAGTAGCGTGATCGTATCGTTTGTCGAGAGCTCAAACCATTGCATCCTTGAATCATCTTTCTTGATTATTATTTGTACTTTCTTTTGAGGTTTTAGAGCTTTTGGTTATCTTCGTGACAAGCACTAGTTCATCGAAAAAGGATTTCATATGCTTCTTCTACCGCATTTTTGGTGTTAGAGGTTTTACCGGTCTTTTTTCGAGGAAGGGTTCTCACCATTTTCTCATGGAACTTTTCTAATTTGCTTCTTATTGATATTTCTATCAAGATTGTGTTAGCCCATGTCGTTGGCTTTCCAACAAACTTGGTTTCGTTGAATTCGGAGTCCGTTTGCAGAAGTTGTGGCAGTTTTGGTGTTCTAAAAAGGCTGCAGCGGTACTACCACGGAGAGGAGCGGATGCAATTTTTTACTACCGATCCAAAGCAGTACTACCGTGGCTACTACAGCGGTAGTACCGCTCCGGACCAAAAACTCATCACAAGTCCAGCGGTGGTAGGCACGGATGTATTTTTTTTAGTACCGCTCGCAAGCAGTAGTACCGCTACCCTTTGAGGTAGTACCGCTACCCCTAGCGGTAGTACCGTGAGGTCGAGCGGTAGTACCGCTCTGTGCGGGCTGTGAGCATAACGGTTGGATTTTTCCCCACCTATAAAAGGGGGTCTTCTTCCCCAATGAACCTTACCCTTTAATCTCGTGTTCTTCCCCCACTGTTGACCTTCTTCGAGCTTGCTAACTGTCAATCCCTCCATGGATTCTTGCTAGTTTTTGAGGGAAAAGAGAGAGGAGGTCTAGATTCACATTTCCACCAATCACTTTCTCCTCTATGTGAGGGGAACCCCTTGGATCTAGATCTTGGAGTTCTTGGTATTCTCCTTCTTGTTCTTCCTCTCATTTTCTTCCCTAGCATTAGTTGCTTTGGTGGGATTTGGGAGAGAAGGACTTGGGCACTCCGTGTGCCCTTGCCACTGCATTTGGTGCATCGGTTTGAGTTCTCCACGGTGATACATGGAAGTTATGGTGCTTGGCACGCTTGAGCTTGTTCCTCTTGGGTGCTTGGGCGCCCTAGACGGTTGGTGGTGTTCGGAGCTCAATCATTGTAGTGTAAAGCTCCGGGCAAGCGTCGGGGTCTCCAATTAGGTTGTGGAGATCGCCCGAGCAATTTGACGGGTACCGGTGACCGCCCCCAACGGTTACCAAAGTGTACGGGTTCGGTGACCGCCCCCAACGGTTGCCATTTGTACGGGTTCGGTGACCGCCCTCAAGGGTCCCTTAGTGGGATCACGACATCTTGCATTGTGCGAGGGCGTGAGGAGATTACGGTGGCCCTAGTGGCTTCCTAGGGAGCATTGTGTCTCCACACCGCTCCAAACGGAGATTAGCATCCACAAGGGTGTGAACTTCGGGATACATTGTTGTCTCCGCGTGCCTCGGTTATCTCTGACCCGAGCCCTTTACTTATGCACTTTACTTTGTGATAGCCATATTGTCTCTTGTCATATATCTTGCTATCACTTAGTTGTTTATCTTGCTTAGCATAAGTTGTTGGTGCACATAGGTGAGCCTATGAGCCTAGTTGTTGTAGGTTTTGTGCTTGACAAATTAACCCCTAGGTTTATTCCGCATTTGTACAAGCCTAAACCATAATTATTTTAAAGCGCATATTCACCCCCCCCCCTCTAGGCGACATCCATGATCTTTCAACAGTGCTATCATACCTAACTCTGCGGGCTAACAAGGTGCATTAAATGCACTGCTTAGTGTCACATCACCGGTTTCCCGGCAAGGCTTGCCGGGCTATCTTGCGAGCTCCGTGCCTGTTCCCTTGACACGTCGCAGGACGGGTGTCAACTGTGGGTTTCTTCTGTAGGAAATGGCTGCCATGTGGCGAATGGCTGCCACTTAATCACCTTGCGGCTTGACACTGCATTGATTGACGACATGGGTCGTGCTAGAGCGGCTGGCGGGGCGGTTCAGCCCCCGCGTCCCTTGGCAGGCTCTGCCGGGGGGGGCTCTTGGTTGTTGCTTCTGGTGGTGGCCTCTCCCCTTGCCAGGCTTCACCTGTCCGGCAAGGGAGGCCCTTCTCTCATAGATATCTCGCTCTTCAGGCTTGATCTTCGTTTCTCTGAGCTGCAGGTTGGTTCTTCAAGTCTCTTGGCCCTTCAATCTTTGACTTGGGCTGGTGCTTCAATCTTGATCTTGTGCCTGTGCACAGTTGGACAACAGACCCAGGGTTTGTTGCACCAACAAAATGCTTGAGAGAAATCTCAGGAGAACCGAAGGATTACTGGTCGAAGATATGGAGAGGAATTAAAAGTTGATTGAAGAGCAATCAGCCTTTTTATCAACTATTGATGATCTTACCAATCAATATGATTCGCTTACAGTTGACTACGAGAGTTCATGAGATGAACTCCTTAACAAGAATCAAGAACTCGTGTCACTAAAAGAATCTCATAACGAGCTGGTGCTTGAGAAAGCTTCTCTCTTCACCGAGCAATCTGTTTGACTTCCTGATGATTGTGTACCTCCATGCTTAAAATGCCTAGAACATAGCAATGTTGATTCTCATGCTGAAACTTCTAATACTGTTGTTGAGAATATTGCTGCTACTGAAATTGGTACTACTAACCCCTCTTCCGAGGATTTTGCTGCTATTACTGAAGAAAATTGCAGGTTAAAGGGCTTGAGACTGGAATGCTACGGAGCCTAAAAGGGCATCAAACCCTATGTGATGTGCTCAAGAAGTCCATACTGCACAAAAACCCTCAGAAGGAAGGATTAGGGTTCGAAAAGAAACTTAATGTGAATGGATCCTATTGGACTCCCAACCAGTATCCCCGAACAACTTGGGTTCGTGCAAAGGGTAAAACCCTCAAACCTGAAACTTTAACTAGTTAGCATTCAAAATCTTCAAACAACAGAATGTAAGGTTTTCACTCGATATGTTGGAACTAACTACACGCGACAGATTTACCCAAGAAGCAAATATGGGTAAAGAAGTGCAGTGTTGAAAATTTGTCTGTCACCGCTAACCTGATTGTGCAAGATAACTCTCGACGAGGAAATGGATATCATTCACAGTCTACCTTAGTATCTTTCTTGAATGATTGTCATCCTAACCTACGTCAGAAGGAGTACATGCGTACATCTTCAAATCATTACTTTCATATATCTGGAGACAACTTCAATGCATATTCATATGATTATCATCGAAGTGCATAGGTGTCTCACAGGCCCATGCCGAAGGAATACTCCTACTCAGTCCAAGCAAACGAGATCCTCACCTCCCACGCAAAATTGGATTGTGAAGAAGAACTAATCCTCTCATGTAGGGAACTCTCTCAGGGATTTCTTTGATTTACTATGAGCCCTGAGATCAATATTTGTTGGTGCTTAACTCTCTGTGTTTTTGCTCGAAGTGTTTGTGCTTTGTGTTCTCTTTCGATTGGCTTTGCGTTTTTAGTCGTTTTATGTTTTTCCTCGGTCTTTTTTGTCATAAACATGCAACTTGATCTGAAGAAGATTTCAATCCGACATCCTTGGTCGTGAATGAAATCAACCTCGAAATTTCATCTGTTTTGGCGCTTGCGCTTCCTCAAACCCTTCGGCATTCTGTTCAGTTACCGAGATTTTCACAGGAAACGGCTGACACGTGCCCACGATCTCTCGATCATGATCTCGTCCGTTGAATGTGGAACGTCCTGTGCTTTTCGGTCGTGGATTTCGGAGGGAGCGGTTTCGCCCTCGGGCTATATAAACCCCTTCTCTAGGCATCTTCCTCCTTAGTTCTTTCCCTGCCCAACCTCATTCCTCCTCTCTCACTCTCTCGCTGTCCGCCCAAGCCCGAGCTTGAAGCAGCGTTGATGATGTGCTCCACCGTGCAACTCCGGTGAAGCTCCGCCGCCGTTGGTCGCGCCAGTGCCATACTTCTTATCTCCCGCGCTGCCATAGGTGATATGTACTGCCAAGTTAGGGTATACAATCTGGAACTAGCCCTGTCCTACTACTGTTCTAGGGTTGTTCGTCCCAACGCCATTTCTTTTGTTTTATTTCCTTGCGAAGATCTTTAGGCTTCACTAGGTTGTGACTTGTATGGTTTGTAGTTTCTCCTCGTACCAGTCTGTTTGGATCTAGGGTTCATGAGATATAGATCAAAAGATTAGAGGAGTTGTTATTCTATCTTAGGGCATATTGCAATTCTCTCAATGATATCTTCCAAATCATATGCCATGGATTCCTTTGCTGCTTCTGAAAATTATCTATTTTGAGTCAAAATTGCTTCTATGCATGTTTATGATGTCAGCTTGTTTTCCCTCGCTTTGTTGATTTTCTCTCACGAGTGGTCATGGCTCATAGTTTGGAAGAATAGTCTGGGTCCAAGGAGGAAATCCCCACAGTGCCACGTGTGGCTGATAAAGCAAAGGTGGTTGAAAGAAAATCAGCTAAGCCGCCAAAAGTGATGAAGAACAAGAAACTCGAGTCAGAATCTACTGAAGAAGAAGATGATATTCCCTCAGCTCATAGTCAGCCAGGGGATGAGCTAGTCACTGACTCCAAGACCCTGTTCTCTGATGGAAATCCCTAGATGGGTGGTCGCGGTAGAGAGAGGAACACCGCGGCTGAGATGTCTGATCCCGAAACTTACAAAACTCTACCTGGAGTTGAAACTACCAATGATAGAAATAACAGGCTACAGAAGATTCACCGTCACTGGCCGAATAAGTGGTTCAACTATGAGAACATCCGAAGGAAATAACAAATGCTATTTGCATTCACTCCACCCTGGAATGACTGCATTGCAGAGGGCTGCCTAGGTCCAAATGATGAAAAAGTTAGGCCAGCTTGTCAGGGATATACCCCGCGGTATGACCCGGCCGGACTTGGTGACTCACCAGAGACCCGGTTGATACTTGGCGACTCACCAGAGACCCGCCCGAACCTCGGCGACCCATTAGTGACCCGGCGGGTGGGTCAGACGATCGACAAGACCCAACGGCCCAGAAGGCGACTCATGGGAAGGCCCACTTATGTTCTGGTGGGCCGGCTTAAGAGGAAAGGCATAATGAATATTTCCCTTACAAAGGAAGCAAGACTAGGACTCTACTTGTAATAGAGTAATCCTAATCCTACTAGGACTAGTCATGTAACCCGCCCCTTCAACTTATATAAGGAGGGGCAGGGCACCCCAAGAGGGACAGGCTGAATAATCTCTAAGGCTAGATACAACAAAGGGGAGCCGGCTTATACAGCAACTCCCTCATGAGCATAATGAGACCTAGCCACAAACAGCATGTAGGGCTATTACCGGATGATGTTTCCTGGGGCCCGAAGTTGTCTAAACCCTTGTCTTGTGTGTTAATCTGCCTCGCGTCTCTCATCCCGATCAACCCCTCTCAAGCTACCACATAGATGCGTTGGCTTCACGACTAAGTCCTCACACTAGGACATATGCCATGACAAATCCACGACACAGCTCCTCCCCCCAATGCTCATGTAGACTCATTGAAGACAACTGCTGACTTCCCCAAGAAAGTGGAAAAGAGAGCAAAGGCAAAGGCCAAGCATGACGCCAATGAGGCGAAGAAAAATTGGTTGGAACAAACGAATGTTGAGTTGAATCAACAAGATGTGCAGGAGAAGAAGGAATGGGCCTCTGCCCGAAAGGAAAAGAAGAGGAAGTCAGTTTCTCCTCTTGCTTCGAACAAGAAGTCTGTTGCCGGAAAGTCAAGGAAGGCAGTGTCTGCTTCATCAGATGATTCTTCCGATGATAATGTTGGTGAAGAAATTCCCATGTATGATCAACAAGCTTTGCTTGACAAGCCATATCAAACACCTTCTCCAGCTAAGGTCTCGCCCCAGTTGAGATCATCCCCAAGGCTTGCTACTGTGGCATCAGATAAACCTTCGGGTTCTGCTACCCCTATGGCAAAGAGAAATTTGTTGCCTGATGAAGAAGTTGTCGTTGCTGCCAAGAAGGCCAAGACAAACGTTCTTGCTTCCACAGAGGAACTAAAATATGACTTTGATCTCATTTTTTATATCATTGAAGGTGCTTCCTATGATGCAAATCCATCTAACTTAAGCAGCTTGGGCCTTCCTGAAGATGTTACCAAAATGGTAGCAAAACACTTCGCTGATCTGAAAGAAATGACCAAGGAACTGAACCAAGCTGTCGAGGACAAGAAGCTCCTTGAGCAAATGAGGAAGGTTGCTAAATCTGAGTCAGAGAGAAAAAGTGTGAACAAGGGGATTCTTGAGATCACCAAAGCCCTCACAGTTATGAGGAACAATAAGATTGAGTGGCACTCCAAGATGAAAATGGATGTTTCTCAGCTTTGTGATCGTAGAAATGATGAGATTAAGTGTCAAACAGATCTTGCTCGACAAAGTGAACGAGAAGAGAAGCATCAGAGAGCTCAGGCAAGAGCCAGCAAGCCGAAGGCTAGCAAGGATTGTCGTATCCAATCTATAACAACTGATGCACCTGTTGACTCTAGTGTTCCACTTCAACAGATACCACTATCCCCTCATTCCGAGGAAGAAACTGGGCAACAAGTTGTGCCTGCGGTAGTTATAATTCCTACCTCAGTTGCGCAAGAATTAGATGTGATGGATATCTTTGCGGACAGTCCTGTCGAAGAGAATGTCGTTCCCGAGCAGCAAGCCCCTGAACAAAAAGTTGACGAAGAGATTGAGATGGAGAAGGCAGCTTCATCGCCTTTGAAGGAAAGTCAAGTTGAGCCCTCCGGATCCTTCATGGAGGGTAATAAAGTTGAGGGGGAGCAAATTGCCTCCCAAGGAAATACCACCCTGGTCTCCTCATCTGGTGCCCACACCCAGATGGAGGTTGATCTTGCTCCTGGTTCTTTGGCTTCACAGCCAGAACAGGAAGAAGCGAAAGATGAAGAGCCCATGGCTCGCGAAGAAGAAGCTCAAGCTGTTATACCACCAGTTCTACCTCAGCATGATGTAACACCAGTTCTACCTCAGCAGGATGTACCACCAGTTTTGCCACAACAGACCGAAGGAGAAGATATAGTGACTCAAGTAACCAGCGAAATTGTCATGCCTCCTCCTATTGTAAGCTCACCGAAAGAAAAGGCCCTAGTGCTTGAGAATGAGAAAGCAGCTGAAGGAGTTCCAGGAAGGAAAATGAAGGACAGACCAGCGGTCCCGTGCCATCGACCCCAGAGAAAGCAAAAAGGCCTCTTGCTCCATTTAAGTCAATCAATGAAAGTGTGCCATCTTCTGATGATGTTCAGCAAATGGAAATCAGTGATGAAGAGAATCGCAAAAATCCCCAGGAATCATTTCCGCTATTTCCAGCTGAGTATGGCCCTGCATTCAATGAAGAACTTCATTTCTCGAAGCTTGCATTCTTTGGGGTCAGCCCCTACGAAGGAGAAAGAACTTCACTATCCCCGAGGTTTTGGACTGAAGAACAAGCTATCTATTATGCTCGGATATTGTTTGGCAAGAACAGGATTTTCAATCATAAGATATTGAACTTCCCTGAGCTTGAAGGAATTCCCTGTTTCATCCATGCAATCGAACATATTGAGCATGCCCTCCTGAAAGGATTCATGCGCTTCAATCATGGCTGGAACACTATCCTTCAATTCTTTGCCACACTATATATCTCAGGAGATCTTGGAAACACCTCATCCTGGACACTAGAATGGATAACTGGTAGAGAAAGGATCAAGTGTTCGGTAGATCATTTTCTAGCATTGATAAATCTTCCTTGGTGTGAGTTTGAGAAGGATAGAGAGCACATGCCGCATTTCTGGGAAGTGTCCGAAGCACAACTCCACATCCTGATGGATCCCACCATGGTGGGAGATGAATGCATTGATGTTGATCCGAAAAAGTTGGCTTGTGATAAAAAAGTGATGTTTCACATTCTGTGCAACACTCTCATGCCAACAAACAGATCGAATTCCATCAAAGGCATTGTTGGAAATGCTCAGTTGGCCATGTCTCAAGGAATCAAGTTTGATATTCCTGACCTTTTCATTCGAAATCTTGCATGTGCAGCTGATAGCCCTCAGTCTCTAAAGCCTTATGCTCCATGGATCATGTTCGCAATCGAGCAGCTCACCAATGAGAAATTCTTCTGGGCTTATATTCCGAAGGCTTTCATGCCACCAGTTCATGCACTCCGCCCATAGTGAAGAATATTGGAAAACGGAAGGAACCTGTTGATACTGCTACCAATGCATCTGCATCTGAAAATGCCCCGAAGATCAAGAAGGCCCAGGTTGTAATCCCTCGCGAAGAAAATCCATCTCTTTATGAGATCTGCGTTCGCACTCAGCAGACACTGGAAAGCCACATCAAGCTGGATAGAAAGGAAAAGGTGGAATTAATGGCTGAGCTAAATTTGGTTCATAATCACACTCGCCAAATTCTTCTTCATGACAAGGAAGCAAAGAAGCGATCATGGACCCTATTAAGGAAGCACTACTCTCGGAAGGATTTAGCCTAAAAGGGCATCCTGAAGGATTATAACTAGCTGGACTTGCTTGTTGTTCCTCGCATTCGAAGACAAACTCCAATGCTCCCACAACATTCTGCTTCAACGGATCTGTTGTTTGTCAACCATGATGATGAGATTGCAGATACAACAGGTACTCTTATCGTCAAGCCATATGTTCATCGCTCCAAGTCATCAAGCACTCAAGCTGCCACTCCGACTTCTGCCTCGACCATTCCTCACTCTTCGGATACTGATTCGTCTAGTTGCTTTATTTCTGCTTCTAAGGATTCTCCCTCGTAGTAGTTCCTCGTATGTGTTCTCATTCCTTTTTGACACTTGTTGACAAAAAGGGGGAGAATTACATGGAGTGATAGTTATCAGGGTTCTTGCAGGGTGTTTTCATTCGCTTTTGGTTTTCCCTCGAACAATTTGCTTCATGAACTTATCGCACCGCTTGTGGTGTTGAAATACTCAATCGTCATGTAACGTTACCCCCCGCCTGCAATATTATTTGCTTCATGCTATCTGTTTGTAGGTACCTTCGAATGTATTTTTCCCATGAATAATTATCTTCGATAATTATTAATCTTACAGGGAACAATATTTGCTCCTCGAAGAAGAACAGAAAATCATCAGGAGATGACACTAAGGGGAGAAGTTCTTCAAGTACTAAATGACTTATATTCGTTGTAATTGGATATGCGCTGATTGTTATCCTTCATTATCTAAACTGATATGCCTCATGTTGTCAAGGCCATATAATTCACTGACAAGTGTTTTTCCCTCGCAATTATTTCTTGAATTATCTTCTGTATTGCGGGGAAACCACAACTAAAGCATATCCATTCCAAGCAACATATACTTATTTTTTTCTCTTGCTCTGATTGTATCGAATATCTAACATGCAAAAGAACTACATCTCATGTGGATTCAAATTGTGTTCTGAGAAAACCTTCATGATTATATCCCTAGTCACAAATCTCTTTGAGCATATCTTAAAAATCTAATTATCTTCGATGATTTTTTGACAGGAATCACCTCAGACACCGTCGAGTGCATTGATAGGAGTCAAGTATTAAATCATAGATCAATGTCACTTATACGAAGAATAATCTCATTTCTCCGCCCTTCATGCTTTGAAGCATATATTAAGGGGGAGAATGTTTTATCTTCGCAATTATCTCTTGTCTTTCATTATTCTTTGCATTTCATTTCATTCTTTATCTATCCATCGATGTGATCTGTTTTGTCAATAATCGTCCAAAAAGGGGGAGATTGTTGGTGCACTATCTGCCTACCTTGTGTTTTGGAGATTGTTGACAGAAACAGGTATGGACTATTTTGTTTGATAGTGCATACAGAGAGAAATAGTCCATACACAACCGAAGAGAATGTTGTCTTTGGTGCTAGGTTCGAGGAACTTCACCGAAGTATATCTGCGTTGCAGAGAAGAACGAGTTGTATTTGTTGAAGTCATATAGTTGAGAAGATTGATGTGAAGCAATCGACCCCTCAAAAATTTACTGCTGAAGCAAAGCTTTTGATTCGGTACTGTCATCCGAAGAAATTGAGTGCAGTGATGGAAGTCGAAGACAAAGTGTAGACATAGTATTCATTTTGTTGTTCTTCTTTCATTACTTTGAGTCATAGGACCTCTGTACTATTAAGAGGGGTATAGGTTCTCGATGCTTAGATCCGTTGTGATGCTTAGCCAAAACCTATGAAAGATGTGAGAGAAATCTCTTTGTGCTCCGAGCAAATACTTGTCAGCAATAGATTGTGATCTTCTTCGCTATGAGAGACTTGTCTCAGACCGAGGAGTTAGCATTACTTGCTCCGCAAGCAATGTTACCGTCGTGCTCAAATCTGACCGTTGGACTCGTGTCCTTCGGCCATTGGCTGATCCCGATGTCTAATTTGGTCATTTCCCATCTAGGAAAGCTGCGGCTATAAATAGCCACCCCGCTCCAACATTATCCGTTGGCTGCTCCGCTTGAGATTTCTGAGAAGATTGATTTGAGCAACCCCTCTCCGAGTGATTTGAGTTTGAGATCCACCGAGAGAAAAATCAAGATCCCAAACTTAGACAGTGGTTAAGCATCACAGTAGTTATGAGTGAGAGTTCTTGTACCTATTACTCTTGAGAGCTTCGCACTCTCTAGTCGGATAGGTTTTGGTTCGAGTGTTGAAGAGTTCTTGTCTTCACCAAGCCTGATCTTCAGCAACCAGCAGTGATTATGGTTCATGAAGGTTGACCAAAGGTTTGGAGATTGCCGACAAGGATCTACTACGAGTGAAATCAACCTCAGTCTGATCAGCTCTGTGTTGAATGAGAATAGGGCGAAGAGAGTTTATCTTCCGTGTTAAGTCATAACCCCTCCAACCAGACGTATCCCTTTGGCAGAAGGGTGAACTGGTCTACCATATCTGATTGTTGCCATCGAGCACCACTGGTTCATTCTATTTCACCGCATTTCCTTCAGTAGTTCTTATACGTGCTCTGTGCCGATAGTTTATCTGATCATTTCATTATGTTGTCTACTTATATCATCGCACTCATCTTGTTTCATTCTCATTGCTTGTATTCACTCGTCCTTTCATATTCCTCGGCTCTCTTGTGAAATCATTCTTTGTGTGATCCATGTTGTGTATTGTTCTACTCCATTTGTTTGAATGCTCCATTACTCTCATCGTAGTTAAACTTGTCATTTCCCGAGCTCGTACTGTTATTACATATTTCATCGAGGAATATGCTTCTGACGAAGAAAATTGATTTAGTTCATTTCCTTCGATACTCTATTCCGCTGCTGTGATTGGGATAAGTTTCAAGACTTTCGAAAGAAATTTTGAATCTCCCATTCACCCCCTCTGGTCGATATATGATACGTCTCCGTCGTATCTACTTTTCCTAACGCTTTTGCTCTTGTTTTGGACTCTAATTTGCATGATTTGAATAAAACTAACCCGGACTGACGCTGTTTTTAGCAGAACTACCATGGTGTTGTTTTTGTGCAGAAATAGAAGTTCTCGGAGTGGAACAAAACTTTTTGGAGAATTTTTATACAATAAAAGAAAAATATTGAAGCCAAGAACCACTGGAGGGGGGCACTGGGTGAGCACAACCCACCAGGGCCCCCCCTCCAGGCGCGCCCAGGTGGGTTGTGCCCACCTGGTGGCCCCGCAGACCCTGACTCCGACTCCTTAAATACCTATATTTGGAGAGAGAAATCAACGAGGAAGAATTATCGTGTTTCACGATACGAAGCCGCCGCCACCTCCTATTCTTCATCAAGAGGCCAGATCTGGAGTCCGTTTGGGGCTCCGGAGAGGGGGATCTTCGATCATCGTCATCACCAACCCTTCTCCATCACCAATTCCATGTTGCTCCCCACCGGGAGTGAGTAGTTACTTCATAGGCTCGCTGGTTGGTGAGGGAGTTGGATGAGATTCATCATCTAATCGAGTTAGTTTTGTTAGGGCTTGACCCCTAGTATCCATTATGTTCTGAGATTGATGTTGCTATGACTTTGCCATACTTAATGCTCGTCACCTTGGGCCCGGGTGCCATGATTTCATATCTGTACCGTTTATGTTTTCACCATTATATCTATGTACTAGATCCAACCTTGCAAGTTATATGCACCTACTACGTGTTATGATCCGCAAACCCCGGAGTTACAATAGCCAGGATACTTTCCGGTGATGACCATAGTTTGAGGAGTTCATGTATTCACTGTGTGTTAATGCTTTGTTCCTGTTCAATATTAAAAGGAGGCCTTAATATCCTTAGTTTCCTTATGGACCCCGCTGCCACGGGAGGGTAGGACAAAAGATGTCATACAAGTTCTTTCCATAAGCACGTATGACTATTTACGGAATACATGACTACATTATGTTTATGAACTGGAGCTAGTTCTGTATCACCCTAGGTTATGACTGTTATATGATGAATATCATCCAACAAATTCACCGATCCAATGCCTACGAGTTTCCCATATATTGCTTTTGCTAAGTTACTATTTTTTGCTGTTGTCAGTCTGTCACAACTGCTACAAAATCCTTGCTATCACTGTTACTGTCACTATTACTGTTACCACTGCTATCAAAACTATCATATTACTATGCTACTGATCATATTGCTGCAGATAATTAATCTCCACGTGTGGTTGAATTGACAACTCAGCTGCTAATACTTGCAAATATTCTTTGGCTCCCCTTGTGTCGAATCTATAAATTTGGGTTGAATACTCTACCCTCGAAAACTGTTGCGATCCCATATACTTGTGGGTTATCAATATACTCCCGGTCCTAATAGTTAGTCCCAAAAATGATATAAGTTGCTATAAAATAAATATAAAACATCCAAGAATGATAATATAAAAGCATGGAACAAGCAAAAATTATAGATAGGTTGGAGACGTATCAACCACTATCTGGGACAGGGATCGGATTTTGGCCGGATTAACCTCTATTCCTCTATGGGAGACAATAAATCGGAGCAGCTTCCCCGCGGATACTTTGAAAACACATTTGTCCGGGTTGAACCGTATATCGTAAGTCCGTAGACTGTCTAAGGTTTGGCGGAGATCGTCCACCAAGTGACTGACGTGCTTGGTTTTAATGACCGTGTCGTCCACGTATGCCTCGACGGCTTTGCCGATTTTCTTTTCCAAACATGTTTGGATCATGCGCTGGTAAGTAGCACCTGCGTTTTTTAATCTGAAGGGCATTGTGTTGAAACAGAATGACCCATAGGGGTGATGAAGCTTGTGGCCGTTTGATCGGACTCCTTCATTTTAATCCAATGGTATCCGGAGTATGCATTGAGAAAACACAGTGAGTCGTGTCCAGCGGTGGTATCTATGATCTAGTCTATGCGGGGCAGGGGAGAAGGATCATTGGGGCAGGCTGTTATTTAGGTCCTTGAAATTGACACACAGCCGCCAGGATTTGTCCTTCTTAGGCACCATAACCAGATTAGCCAGCCACTCGGGATGTTTGATGTCTCGGATGAATCCGGCTTCAAGCAATTTTGCTAGTTCCTCTCTAATGGCCTAACGCTTGGGTTCAGAAAATCGGCGGAGCGCCTATTTGACTGGCTTGAAGCCTTTAATTATATTCAGGCTGTGCTCGGCTAGATTTCGTGGGGTGCCAGGCATATCTGAGGGGTGCCAGGCGAAGATGTCCCAATTTTTACGCAAATATTTGCGTAATGCCTCATCAACCACGGGGTCCAGCTGAGCTCCAATGGATGTTGTCTTGTTAGGGTTGGGATGCACTTGGAATTTGACGATTTCGTCCGCTGGCTTAAAAGATGTGGATTTGGGCCTTTTGTCGAGGATTACATCATCCTTATCCACCGCTGAACGGAGCGTTGTTAATTCCTCAGTAGCGAGGGCTCCGATAATGTTTCAAGGGCGAGTGATGTTATTTTGTTCTCGGCCCGAAGAGCTCTATCTGGATCACTTCTTACTGAGATCACGCCATTAGGCCCTGGTATCTTGAGTTTCATATACCCGTAATGTGGTATAGCATGGAATCGTGCGAGTGCGTCAGGCCCCAATAAGGCGTGGTAACCGCTGTGGAACGCCACAATGTGGAAGAGTAATTCCTCGGATCGATAGTTCTCAGGGGTTCCGAATACTACATCGAGAGTAACTCGGCCAGTGCAGCATGCCTCTTTTTTGAGGATGGTCCCTCGAAAGCTGGTGTGATTTTGTTTGATGCGAGATCTATCGAACTGCATTTTGTCCAAGGTGTCCTCGTAAATGAGGTTTAACCCGCTGCCACGGTCCATTAGCACCTCGCGGAGTCGGAATCCATCCACTGTGGGATCAAGGACAAGGGCGGCAGGTGCTCCGATGGGGCGGCGTCTTGGCTGATCTTCTTCGCCGAATGTAATAGGTGTGTCTGTCCACGAGTTCGTCGCTGCCACATGGTGAACTTGACCGATCTCTCGATGAACACGCCAGGCCTCGTTTCCATTGCCTATTCCGTCCAAGCCTTCTCGATGAACACGACGACGCATTCCGTTCCGACCCAGCCGGTTGGCTCCCCATGAACACGACGACGACACTGTTTCTCCATTCCGACCCAGCCATGTACACGAGCCCTGGCCGTACGTATGCGCGAGTAGGCGTTCGAGAACCCGCCCGTATGTACGTACGTGGCCGTATTTTCTTTCTTGCACACTTTCTGATGTACATACGTGTACATGCTACGTGCGCGCCTCTACATCCACCAGTATGTACGTACACGTTCGCGACCAGAATGACAACGCTACGTACGCTTCGACCAGGTGGGTCCCGACTGTCAAGACACTTCCTTGCGTGCGAAGATGTAGCTGGTGGGTCCCAGCAGTTAGGGGGGCGAATTGTTTTTTTTCCCGGCCACACTTCCTTGCGTGCGAAGATGTAGCTGGTGGGTCCCAGCAGTCAGGGGGGAAACGTTTTTTCGCGAAATACGGTGGCCCGTCCGGTGGGTCCCTGCTGTCAGGTGGAGGAATCATTATTTTCCGTAATAAGGAGGCACTTCCTTGCTGCGGCCGTGGACCCAGCTGTCAGCCTCTTCACATACAGTCCACGTCCGATGGAAGTCGTTCCTTGACCACGTTGACCACGCCGCGCCGAGAGCACCAGGGCTGTGGACGACGGCGAGGCCTAGGAAGGGGACGACGCGGAGCCGGGGAAGACGCGGTAGTGGATGCCCACGCGTAGAGAGTATGAGGATTCACTGGTTCGGCTGCGGTGTGAGGCTGCCGTCTGATACGTCTCCAACGTATCTATAATTTTTGATTGTTCCATGCTATTATATTACTTGTTTTGGATGTTTATGGGCTTTACTTTACACTTTTATATCATTTTTGGGACTAACCTACTAACCGGAGGCCCAGCCCGTATTGCTGTTTTTTTGCCTATTTCAGTATTTCGAAGAAAAGGATTATCAAACGGAGTCCAAACGGAATGAAACTTTCGGGAGCGTGATTTTTGGAACGAACGTGATCCAGAGGACTTGGAGTGCAAGTCAAGAAGCAACCGAGGCGGCCACTAGGGTAGAGGGCGCGCCCTCCCTTACTGGGCGCGCCCCCTGTCTCGTGGGCCCCTCGGGAGTCCACCGACCTACTTCTTCCTCCTATATATACCCACGTACCCCGAAAACATCAGAGGCGACCACGAAAAACTATTTCCACCACCGTAACCTTCTGTATCCACGAGATCCCATCTTGGAGGCTTCGCCGGCGCTTCACCGGAGGGGTAATCGATCACGGAGGGCTTCTACATCAACACCATAGCCTCTCCGATGAGTTGTGAGTAGTTTACCACAGACCTTTGGGTCCATAGTTATTAGCTAGATGTTTTCTTCTCTCTCTTTGAATCTCAATACCAAGTTCTCATCGATCTTCTTGGAGATCTATTCAATTTAATTCTTTTTGCAGTGTGTTTGTCGAGATCCGATGAATTGTGGATTTATGATCAAGTTTATCTATGAGAAATATTTGAATCTCCTCTGCATTCTTTTATGTGTGATTCAGTTATCTTTGCATGTCTCTTCGAATTATCAGTTTGGTTTGGCCTACTAGATTGATCTTTCTTGCAATGGGAGAAGTGCTTAGCTTTGGGTTCAATCTTGCGGTGTTCTTTCCCAGTGACAGCAGGTGCAGCAAGGCATGTATTGTATTGTCGCCATCGAGGATAAAAAGATGGGGTTTATATCATATTGCATGAGTTTATCCCTCTACATCATGTCATCTTTCTTAATGCGTACTCTGTTCTTTATCAACTTAATACTCTAGATGCATGCTGGATAGCGGGCGATGTGTGGAGCAATAGTAGTAGATGCAGGCAAGAGTCGGTCTACTTGTCACGGACGTGATGCCTATATACATGATCATGCCTAGATAATCTCATAATTATCCGCTTTTTCATCAATTGCTCGACAGTAATTTGTTCACCCACCGTAATACTTATGCTATCTTGAGAGAAGCCACTAGTGAAACCTATGGCCCCCGGGTCTATCTTTTATCATATAAGTTTGCTATCTACTTTTATTTGCATCACTACTTTTCCAATCTATATTATAAAATACCAAAAATACATTTATCTTATCATATCATCTCTATCAGATCTCACTTTCGCAAGTGGCCGTGAAGGGATTGACAACCCGTTTATTGCGTTGGTTGCGAGTTCTTGTTTGTTTGTGTAGGTGCGTGGAATTTTTGAGGAGCATCCTACTGGATTTATACCTTGGTTCTCAAAAACTGAGGGAAATACTTACGCTACTATTGCTGCATCACCCTTTCCTCTTCAAGGAAAACCAACGCAAGCTCAAGACGTAGCAAGAAGGATTTCTGGCACCGTTGCCGGGGAGGTCTTCGCTCAAGTCAAAACATACCAAGTACCCATCACAAACTCATCTCCCTCGCATTTACATTATTTGCCATTTGCCTCTCGTTTTCCTCTCCCCCACTTCACCCTTGTCGTTTTATTCGCCCTCTCTTTCCCAATCTCCTCTCTCTTTCGCGTGTCTTTTTGTGCGCCCTTTTTTCCCTATGGCTTCGCCTAAGAACACCGACCTTCATCTTAGAAGGTTGGAAGAGATTGAATCAAATGTTAGGAGTTTTATGACTTTACAATTTGAGCATAATAATTTCTTCAGAGAAGAGCTTAAAGAACAAAAAAATATGGGGTTTATGAACAAAGAGCTTGATGATATGTCTAAAGAATTTTATGGTTTGAACTCTCAAATGACTCGGCTTGAAAATTCTATAGCCCAAATTTCTGATAAGCAAGCTACCTTAGTCAATAAGATGGCTGCCAAACCAGAAAAGCTAAATGATAATAATGATGAAGATCTTAAAGTTATTGATGTGTCCCCTATTAGATCTTTGTTTTGCAATATTAATCTTAATAATGATGGGACTGGAGATGAGTCAACTTTAGTTAAAAGGCGTCCCAATGATTCGGAGTTTTTAGATCTTGATGCTAAATTTGGTAAAAGTGGGATTGGAGAGGTCAAGACTTTAAATAGCATTGAACTCACTATCTTGGATTTTAAGGAATTTAATTATAATAATTGTTCTTTAAAAGATTGTATATCCTTTTTGCAATCCGTTGTGAATTCTCCTAATGCTTATAGTCAAAATAAAGCTTTTACCAAACATATTGTTGATGCCTTGATGCAATCTTATGAGGAAAAACTTAATTTGGAAGTTTCTATACCTAGAAAACTTTATGATGAGTGGGAACCTACTATAAAGATTAAAATTGAAGATCATGAGTGTTATGCTTTGTGTGATTTGGGTGCTAGTGTTTCCACGATTCCGAAAACTTTATGTGATATTCTAGGTTTCCATGATCTCGATGATTGCTCTTTAAATTTGCACCTTGCGGGTTCCACCATTAAAAAGCCTATGGGAAGAATCAATGATGTTCTTATTGTTGCAAATAGGAATTATGTGCCCGTAGATTTTATTGTGCTTGACATAGATTGCAATCTTTCTTGTCCTATTATTCTTGGTAGACCTTTCCTTAGAACGATTGGTGCGATTATTGATATGAAGGAAGGGAATATTAGATTTCAATTTCCATTAAGGAAAGGCATGGAACACTTTACAAGAAAGAAATTCAAATTACCTTATGAATCTATTATGCGAGCTACTTATGAATTGAGTGTCAAAGATGGCACTACTTAGATTTATCCTTGTTTTTATGCCTAGCTAGGGGCGTTAAACGATAGCGCTTGTTGGGAGGCAACCCAATTTTATTTTTGTTTCTTTCTTTTTGGTTCTGTTTAGTAATAAATTTATAATCTACTTTCTGTTTAGATGTGTTTTTATGTTTTAATTAGCGTTTGTGCCAAGTAGAACCTATAGGACTTTCTTGGATGATAACTATTTGATCTTGCTGAAAATTCCAGAAACTTTCTGTTAACGAAAACAATTGTTTAAAATCACTAGAACATGATAAAATACTGATTCCAATTGCAGTAGATCAATAAACAAATTGTCTAGGTCGTCCTATTTTGGTAGATTTTTTTGAGCTCCATAAGTTCGCGTTAGTTACAGATTACTACGGACTGTTCTGTTTTTGACAGATTCTGTTTTTCGTGTGTTGTTTGCTTATTTTGATGCATCTATGGCTAGTAAAATAGTTTATAAACCATAGAGAAGTTGGAATAAAGTAGGTTTAACACCAATATAAATAAAGAATGAGTTCATTACAGTACCTTGAAGTGGTGTTTTCTTTTCTTTCGCTAACGGAGCTTACGAGATTTCTGTTGAGTTTTGTGTTGTGAAGTTTTCATGTTTTGGGTAAAGATTTGATGGACTATGGAATAAGTAGTGGCAAGATCCTAAGCTTGGGGATGCCCATGGCACCCCAAGATATTCAAGAATAGCCAAAAGCCTAAGCTTGGGGATGCCCCGGGAAGGCATCCCCTCCTTTCGTCTTCGTTCATCGGTAACTTTACTTGGAGCTATATTTTTATTCACCACATGATATGTGTTTTGCTTGGAGCATCTTGTATTATATTAGTCTTTGCTTTTTAGATCACCACAATCATCCTTGCTGTACACGCCTTTTGGGAGAAACCCACATGATTAGAATTTATTAGAATACTCTATGAGCTTCACTTATATCTTTTGAGCTAAATAGTTTTTGCTCTAGTGCTTCACTTATATTTTTTTAGAGCACGGCGGTGGCTTAATTTTGAAGAAATTGTTGATCTCTCATGCTTCACTTATATTATTTTGAGAGTCTTTTAGAACAGCATGGTATTTGCTATGGTTATAAATTTGGTCCTAGAATGATGAGCATCCAAGTTGAGTATAATAAAAACTATCATAGAAAGTGAATTGGATGCTATGATCAATTTGATGCTTGATAATTGTTTTGAGATATAGAAGTGGTGATATTAGAGTCATGCTAGTTGGGTGATTATGAATTTAAAGAATACTTGTGTTGAAGTTTGTGATTCCCGTAGCATGCATGTATGGTGAACCGCTTTGTGATGAAGTTGGAGCGTAATTTATTTATTGATTGTCTTCCTTATGAGTGGCGGTCGGGGACGAGCGATGGTCTTTTCCTACCAATCTATCCCCTAGGAGCATGCGCGTAGTGCTTGGTTTTTGAGGACTTGTAGATTTTTTGCAATAAGTATATGAGTTCTTTTGACTAATGTTGAGTCCATGGATTATACGCACTCTCACCCTTCCACCATTGCTAGCCTCTCTTATGCCACGCAACTTTCGCCGGTATCTTGCACCCACTATCTACCTTCCTCAAAACAGCCACCATACCTACCTAATATGGCATTTCCATAGCCATTCCGAGATATATTGCCATGCAACTTTCCACCGTTCCGTTTATTATGACACGCTCCATCATTGTCATATTGCTCTTTGCATGATCATGTAGTTGACATCGTATTCGTGGCAAGGCCACCTTCATAATTTTTCATACATGTCAATCTTGATTCATTGCATATCCCAGTACACCGCCGGAGACATTCATATAGAGTCATATCTTGTTCTAAGTATTGAGTTGTAAATAAATAAAAGTGTGATGATCTTCATTATTAGAGCATTGTCCCAGTGAGGAAAGGATGATGGAGACTATGATTCCCCCACAAGTCGGGATGAGACTTCGGACTTTATAAAAATAAAAGAGGCCAAAGAAAGCCCATGAAAAAATAAATCAGAGAAAAAGAGAGAAGGGACAATGCTACTATCCTTTTTACCACACTTCTGCTTCAAAGTAGCACCATGATCTTCATAATAGAGAGTCTCCTATGTCGTCACTTTCATTTACTAGTGGGAACTTTTCATTATAGAACTTGGCTTGTATATTCCAATGATGGGCTTCCTCAAAATGCCCTAGGGCTTCGTGAGCAAGTGAGTTGGATGCACACCCACTTAGTTTCTTTTGTTGAGCTTTCATACATTTATAGCTCTAGTGCATCCGTTGCATGGCAATCCCTACTCACTCACATTGGTATCTATTGATGGGCATCTCCATAGCCCGTTGTTAGGCCTAGTTGATGTGAGACTATCTTCTTTTTTGTCTTCTCCACAACCACCATTCTATTCCACATAAAGTGCTATGTCCATGGCTCACGCTCATGTATTGCGTGAAAGATTGAAAAGGTTTGAGATTACTAAAGTATGAAACAATTGCTTGGCTTGTCATCGGGGTTGTGCATGATTAAATACTTTGTGTGATGAAGATAGAGCATAGCTAGACTATATGATTTTGTAGGGATAACTTTCTTTAGCCATGCCATTTTGAGAAGACATGACTACTTTGATTAGTATGCTTGAAGTATTACTATTTTTTATGTCAATATGAACTTTTATTTTGAATCATTTGGATCTGAACATTCATGCCACAATAAAGAAAATTACATTGAGAATTATTCTAGGTAGCATTCCACATCAAAAATTCTCTTTTTATCATTTACCTACTCGAGGACGAGCAGGAATTAAGCTTGGGGATGCTTGATACGTCTCCAACGTATCTATAATTTTTTATTCTTCCATGCTATTATATTACTTGTTTTGGATGTTTATAGGCTTTACTTTACACTTTTATATCATTTTTGGGACTAACCTACTAACCGGAGGCCCAGCCCATATTGCTGTTTTTTTGCCTATTTTAGTATTTCGAAGAAAAGGAATATCAAACGGAGTCCAAACGGAATGAAACTTTTGGGAGCGTGATTTTTGGAACGAATGTGATCCAGAGGACTTGGAGTGCAAGTCAAGAAGCAATCGAGGCGGCCACTAGGGTAGAGGGCGCGCCCTCCCTTAATGGGCGCGCCCCCTGTCTTGTGGGCCCCTCGGGCGTCCACCGACCTACTTCTTCCTCCTATATATACCCACGTACCTCGAAAACATCAGAGGCGACCACGAAAACTATTTCCACCACCGTAACCTTCTGTATCCGCGAGATCCCATCTTGGAGCCTTCGCCGGCGCTTCGCCGGAGGGGGAATCGATCACGGAGGGCTTCTACATCAACACCATAGCCTCTCCGATGAGTTGTGAGTAGTTTACCATAGACCTTTGGGTCCATAGTTATTAGCTAGATGGCTTCTTCTCTCTCTTTGAATCTCAATACCAAGTTCTCCTCGGTCTTCTTGGAGATCTATTTGATGTAATTCTTTTTGCGGTGTGTTTGCCGAGATTCGATGAATTGTGGGTTTATGATCAAGTTTATCTATGAGAAATATTTGAATCTCCTCTGAATTCTTTTATGTGTGATTAAGTTATCTTTGCAAGTCTCTTCGAATTATCAATTTGGTTTGGCCTACTAGATTGATCTTTCTTGCAATGGGAGAAGTGCTTAGCTTTGGGTTCAATCTTGCGGTGTCCTTTCCCAGTGACAGCAGGGGCAGCAAGGCACGTATTGTATTGTTGCCATAGAGGATACAAAGATGGGGTTTATATCATATTGCATGAGTTTATCCCTCTACATCATGTCGTCTTTCTTAATGCGTTACTCTGTTCTTTATGAACTTAATACTCTAGATGCATGCTGGATAGCGGTCGATGTGTGGAGTAATAGTAGTATATGCGGGTAGGAGTCGGTCTACTTGTCACGGACGTGATGCCTATATACATGATCATGCCTAGATAATCTCATAATTATTCGCTTTTCTATCAATTGCTCGACAGTAATTTGTTCACCCACCGTAATACTTATGCTATCTTGAGAGAAGCCACTAGTGAAACCTATGGCCCCGGGTCTATCTTTTATCATATAAGTTTGCTATCTACTTTTATTTGCATCTTTACTTTTCCAATCTATATTATAAAATACCAAAAATATATTTATCTTATCATATCATCTCTATCAGATCTCACTTTCGCAAGTGGCCGTGAAGGGATTGACAACCCCTTTGTTGCGTTGGTTGCGAGTTCTTGTTTGTTTGTGTAGGTGCGTGGGACTTTTGAGGAGCCTCCTACTAGATTGATACCTTGGTTCTCAAAAACTGAGGGAAATACTTACGCTACTATTGCTGCATCACCCTTTCCTCTTCAAGGAAAACCAACGCAAGCTCAAGACGTAGCACCGTCGCCGCAGAATAACAGGGGGTGTGGGTGAGTAGAGGGATGGCCTGGCCAGCGGTGGGAGTAGTAGGGGGCGACGAGGCCTCCGTGGCATCACAGCCGGCCACGGGAGGCAGGAGCATGCGGCACGACCGGCGCTGCTTTGGGCGGCTGGAGCAAGAAGACTAGAGGTCGAAGAAGCACTACGGCCGTTGGATGGACATCGTTCGGTCACTGGAGCTAGAATCATTCATATTGACTAAAGTCGACAAAGGCCTCCGTCCCAATCAACTTAGTAGGCCCACAAGTCAGCCTCCCACCAAGGTGGGTCCCAGCTAGCAGGGGGTATTCATATTTTTGTGCGTAATAAGGAGGCACTTCCGGTGGGTCCGAGCTGACAGTGCGGGAGGAACGTTTTTTTCACGAAATACGGTGGCCTGTCCAGTGGGTCCCAGCAATCAGGGGGAAACGTTTTTTTTCGCGAAATATTGGTGGCCCGTCCGGTGGGTCCCTGCTGTCAGGTGGAGGAATAATTATTTTCTGCGTAATAAGGAGGCACTTCCTTGCGGCTGCCGTGGACCCAGCTGTCAGCCTCTCCACGTACAGTACTCTTCCGATGGAGCACTACGGCCGTTGGATGAACATCGTATGGTAACAGGAGCTAGAATCGTTCATATTGACTAAGTTCACAAAGCCCTCCGTCCCCGTCAACTTGGTAGGCCCACAAGTCAGCCTCCCACTATGCTGGGTTCCAGCTGGCAGGGGAAGTATTCATTTTTTGTGCGTAATAAGGCACTTCCTTGCGTGCGAAGATAGCTGGTGGGTCCGACCTATCAGCGGGGGCACGTTTTTTTCGTGAAATACAGAGGCCCTTCCGGTGGGTCCAGATGTCAGGTGGAGGAATCATTATTTTGCGCGTAATAAGGAGGCATTTCCTTGTGTGCGGCCGTGGACCAAGCTGTCAGCCTCTCCACGCACGGTCTACTTCCGATGGTGTCGTTCGTTGACCATGTTGACCACTCCGCGCCGAGCGCATCCGAGGTGGTGGACGACGACGAGGCCCCGGACAGCAACGAGCCGGAGATGGGAAGACGCGGGAGTAGAGTCGCAGATGGAGAGGTGTACGAGGGTTAACTGGTTCTAGTGCGGTGTGGTTCGGCAGTCGGTGGAGAAGAACAGGAGGGGTGGAGGGATGGCCTGGCCAACGGTGGAGTAGCGCTTCATAGCGAAGCGTGCTAAGCAGAGCTGCTAGCAGCAGGAGGCGGAGGTGGTCCCGGCGGCGCTGGAGGAAGAAGACGAGAGATTGAAGATGGATGCCGGTCGTTGGATGTAAATCCAACGGCTAACATGTCAGAATCATTTGTTGACTAAATTGACAACGACTTGCGTTGGCTTCGACCTATTGGCCCACATTTCAGCCTCCAAAAATGTGGCACGTTTTCAACCCATTTTTCAGAATTTACAATCTTTTTTTTGCGCGGTAGAATTTACAGTCAATTTGATCTTTTTTTTGAATTACAGTCCATTAGCTGGGCTGGGTGAACAAATAATGTAGCGTCCATGCGGCCCATTTATTTTATTTCCTAAAAAATTACAGGCCATTTGCACTTTCTCGAAATACACGATTTTGCTGGGCTGATTCTAATTATAATGTTGGGTTGGGCCAGTAATGTTATCAAAAAATAAGAAGGGGCTGAGCATTTTGTTATAAATATATTTAAATAGCTCTCAATCCATGCCTCGGGTGGAAGATTAGCTGTGTAATTAGGCACCTTACGAGGGCCCTTAAAATCCTTAGGCAAACACTCATTGCGTAGAGCTGGCGCTAGACACGGCACACCAACTGTCTTGGAAGTCATCCCAGCTTCCACAGTCGCTGAAGGGTTTAACTGGCATTGCTAATGAGCCCCCAATTGAGCCGCCAGTTCCACTTGACGACAGGCTCTAGCCTGATCCACAAGGGCCTGAGCATTGTTAACATCATGGGGCGGATTATGCCCGCGGGGCGGGTCATCATCGTGAGGCGGGTTACGACGTTGTTCACTGCTGGAAACCGCCGGCAACTCAATGTGCTGGCTGTAACTTCAACTTTGGCACAGTGTTGAGTGAATTCGCTCACGACTGTATGAGTAAGCCGCCTATTGTGCCACGACCGTCTGAAGAAGCTCCATAGCTTTCTGGGTCTCTATCGCAGTTGCACACTCGCCCTCGAACGGGATAGCCACTAATCGTGAGGCTGCAGCAATCATATTATCGACCGGGTTGGAGTAATGGCCAAAAGGTGTTGGAACTCGTTGAGGTGGGGTTAGACCCCGACGAGGCGGGTCTGGCACATGAGGCTGAGCCGTCACTCCGGTCCCAGGCGCCTCAGCAGCGTGGGTCACACCGGGCGGGTTACTCGTTCCTGCCCCGGGCGTGTTAAAGAGATTCCACCGTCAAACTGCGAAGGTGGGAGGCTCTGGTGCCTTCTTCGAAGAACAAAATTCGATGCATTCTAATCCAGATTTAGGCGAAAGGCTTCCGCCCTTATCCATTGTGACTCGGCCTCCAATGCAGCTCGCTCTATCGCCATCCTGGCATTTTCCGCATCGAGATCCTCTCACGCCTTAGCCACTTCGTCCCGCAGTTTTGCAACCTCCGCATTATGCTACACTCGATTCGTCAGAGTCACCTCTGCAGCTAACAGAGTCGCCAAAGCATCTAAGACCTTGGACAAGACTTGAGCCGGCGGACGCGCAGAGCTGGTCACCCCAGCCGTCGCAGTAGCAGTTGAGCCGGGCGTCATGGCCGCGCTAGTTGACGAGTTTAACACTGCTTGCGTGCCAGGCATAAAATAGCAGCGCTGCTCGGCGGCTCATAGGGGTCCAGAATACTGTCACCATCGGAATAGCCCCCAAGCCCACCATCCTGAAGCTGATAGATTGTCTCGGTTTCTCCGATTGAGGACTCATCACCTGAATAGATGGTCGTCTCTCTAGGGGATACAGATCTTTCCTCAAGATCCGCCCCATGAACAGAGCCAACAAAGGCGCGCTTCCGGCCTAGTTGAACCCCGGCGGGTCGCGCACGCTGAGCCGTCTCGATGATGTCGGTGTAGATGTCCGGATCAGGCTCTGACTCGCCGATCTTGCTGACGAAGACGTGAATTCGGCAAAAGGGAACCCGGTACTCGTACTCGATTGAGTCGGCCGCGGGGCCCCAGCCAGCGTCGTCGATGTAGATCTTGCCGCGGCGACTCTTGGTCATCCGGCCCACGGTGTATCCTTTGATCGCTGAGAACCTGCCCTTCAAGAACTCGAAACCATCATGATGTGGCCCCACGGTGGGCGCCAACTGTCATGGATTTAACACGATAAATGCCCTAGCGAAAGGACTTAGGTGCGGAGCCATCGCAACGTAGGTTAGCTTAAAGGGGTTGAACGGGACAAAGAACACAAAGGGTTTACCCAGGTTCGGCCCCTCACAACGAGGTAAAAGCCTACTTCGTGCCTCCAGTTGTATTGCTTGAGATCGATTACAAGGGAGCGAACATGCTTGAACTAGCTATCCATCCTTCGTTTCCTGAGTTAACCCGCCGCCGGGTTTCGCCTTTATATACATAGGTCGAGGCCCAGTGGCTTACAGAAGTCCAGGACGGATCATACAACATAACCGACCCGGTCTCTAAGTCACCTTGCCTTGTTCGGCAAGCCATCATCTGGTGGCTCACACCTTCGGGTCTTGAGTCGCCTCCAGGTCGTAGGCCTTCAACAGGCCTGCTTGTAAGCCGCCTTCGGTCTCTTCATCTTGTCTTCTTAGGCCTTATTGGCCCTTTGATTATGAGTCTCCAACAATATGACCCGGCCCCTCCTGGGCGGGTCATATCTTGGAGTTATATCCCCAACATAGCCCAGGGGAATGTATGGGCCATCAGTAGGACAAAAGCTAACACGGGCTAGAAACGGCCCATGTGAATCATGGGCCATAACAGGGCATAAAGAAATTTACTATTTATTATGGGCCAGAGTCACCGCGGCCCATTAAAGGGCCCAAAGTTACGAAAGGCCTTGTATGGGCCGAAAGATGTCGTGGGCCATACATGGGCCGAATATGAAACGGGCTGGTATTATACTGGACGGCCCACATGACGTTGTTGGGCCTATTTCAGGAATGCCATAACGGGTCGTGACTTACCAGGCCATAAAATGGGCTATATGCGAACGTAGCGTTAACAGGCTTTTCATGGGCCGACCCGCTAGCTTTTGACCAAGTCAAATGGGCCGGCCTTTGTAAACTAAATGGGCCAGTGTTGGCCGTCGCACGTGTCGACATATCATAGGCGCCTATCTGACCCAATGACGAGCTGACACGTGTTTCCTCCGGCCAATGAGAATTTTACACATGGAAAATCGCTATTGGTCGTTGCTGTTAACGGGTTATCGGATCCGAAATCGGACCCGATAGCTTAACAGCGACCCATTATGGTGGATGCCACGTGTCGGTTACCCTTGACCAAAACACTTCCATGACGCGTCATTTATCATCATGGAAGTGAACACTTCCATGATGATAATTTTGGTATTGTCGTGGAACACTTCTATGACAACACAGGTATGACTATCTTGATTCTGTCATAAAATCATCATGGATGTATATGCATGACAAAAATGTGACCTACTGTTACAAACATGTATCATCACAGAAGTGTATTTTTTGTAGTGCTACTCTCCGCAATGAAGATATACTAGAGATGCTGCCCATTTGCTATTTTTAGTGGATGCTAACCATGTTGTACTTAATATGCCTTTTCATGTACTTACGTAGGGCCATAACGGCGATGTTGTTCTTTGCCGTTGAGGTTAGCTGCATTGCATGTCTTAGATTATTTTACATCATTTGTGCAATTCCAGTTTGGCTTCTAACATTTACTAGCTTCTTGTAGGTACACATGTGGGCGGCACTGATCCACTCTTCGACCCGGATGAACACCTCGTCGCTGCTGCGGCCAACTTGGGGCGGGCTCTTGTCCATATGAAGTGCCCTAGCCACTACCCCTCAGGACTTACCAAGTATGAACTCACCAGTTGAATCTTACCAATACCAGTTGCAATGGCCATGTTTTGTACGGTTCATGTATTAAGCATGTTGTAGTAACCACGCCTAGCCCATCTTATCTATTTTCGCTACCTTTTAATAGACAACAGGGCAATTCTCCGCTCTAGTAGCACTTGCATTGTGATGTTTAACTCTGGCAATTTCATTTCTATTAGTACCAGTTTCAGTGGCTATACAGGTTGTGTGTTGCAGTAAACAATTCTATCCATTTTTTAATCCATCCCTTCACTACCGTGCTACTCTTTCGCAATGAAGATATCACTAAAGATGCTACTGTTTTATTACCATTTGCTATTTTTGGTGGATGTTAACCCCGTTGTAGTTAAGATTGGCTTTACATGTACTTACATAGGGCTACTATGGGCGATGCTGTTGTTTGCCGTCGAGGTTAGCTGCATCCCATGTCTTATACACCATCTTTTCCTAAATATAAGTATTTTTGGAGATTCCAATATAGACTACATATGGAGCAAAATGAGTGAATCTAGATTCTAATCTAAACTATATCTATAATTCTATATACATCCGTATGTAGTTCATATTGAAATATCTAAAAATACTTGTACTTAGGAACGTAGGTAGTTGTATTTTACATCATTTGTGCAATCTCAGTTTAGCTTCTAACATTTACTAGTTGCTTGTAGGTACATATATGAGAGGTACTGGTCGACGCTTCGATCCTTTTGCGTATGGGGCAATGAGATATTTCTGTACAAGCATCAAGTGAGGAAATTAAGAAAGATTGTTAGGCGAAAGAAACGGGTGATGGGAGCTCTTTATTTACACTTTGTCCAAGACAACAGTGTACTTTAGGATGGCAAGTAATGTGTTGCCTTTTCCCCCTGCCCACAACAACTTACTCTATTAGACCTCAGCATCTGAAATTTTTCTCTTTTCAGTGGTTTCTGAAGCTATTTACTAATGATTACCTTGCAAACTACATGACCGGAGTGGAGGCAACTAAGGTTAAAGTATATAATTCATGCTACCATGATGATGCTCTAGAAGTCTTCCTGAAGGCAATGAAGGATAGGCGGGCGATCATCACAAGGGGTTAGACAAAAGTTATTCGTGCCTATGGCATGCAGGAGGGCACATTATGGGCATTCAGCTTCTTCAACACCATCGCTAGACAAAATGATTTACACTTGTCTCTTCACCTTTACTGCCTCTAAATATTGTGGTTCATCAGAGTTAATTGTTGTCTAATCCTGTAATTACAGAACATATTGTACTGACAAGTTTACTTATGGATTCATTGTTGAACCATTGTGCTGAGAATTTGAATTGGATGTTTCATATTTCAAAATTTCCAATTCGAATAATAAATTACAGGGAAAAATAAAATTATACATGAACGAATAAAATAATGTGCACATGGTTAGAAAGAAAGCAACATGTGCGATGAAAAATGGAGAACCGACGGTTCTTTGACGTGAAACATTTGCGATGCCTGATGGACACACACACGGTTTCATCTCATATGCGTGTGCGATTCATGGTAATACGGCGAACGTTTCAAACTAGTGTGCGTATGTGATAGGAATACCTATCGCACACAGTTATGAAAATGGACAAGTTGGCGTTTGTAGAAGCACCACACACATTTTACATTCTTGAACTGTGTCCGATAATGTACCTATTACAAACATATCGGTAGATTAAATGTTGATGTCCACCTTTTCCACACGACTATAGTGGCGTAATCGTTTGGATGTCTCTGGGATCATAAACATAACGTCGAGATGTAACGTGTGGGACAGGGGCGACTTCCAATACATTTATTCTATGGCGATCGTCAGTAGCCGCTTGCCTATCCCCGACGGTTTTTGGGTCGTGTGGGAAGGACCCCCCTATCGTAGTCACTCACTTGGCGATGGTTCAGAATGCCATCGCGGAAAGGGGTTAAAAACCGTTTTTATAGCACCTTACGGTACCAGTGACTTTATGGTTAATGAAGGTATTTTCTTGGGGCATAAAATTTCTGAACAAGGTATTGAGGTGGATAAAGCTAAAGTTGATGCAATTGAGAAAATGCCATGTCCTAAAGATATTAAAGGTACTCTTTCTTTCCTTGGTCATGCTGGTTTCTATAGGAGGTTTATTAAAGACTTCTCTAAAATTTCTAGGCCTTTTACAAATCTTTTACAAAAGGATATTCCATTTCTTTTTTATGATGATTGTGTAGAAGCCTTTGAAACACTTAAGAAATACTTAACTTCTGCACTGATGTCTACTATGCAACTTTATTCTTGTAGACACGTGTTGGGCCTCCAAGCACAGAGTTTTGTAGGACAGTAGCAATTTTCCCTCAAGTGGATGACCTAAGGTTTATCGATCCGTGGGAGGCGTAGGATGAAGATGGTCTCTCTCAAACAACCCTGCAACAAAATACAAGAAATCTCTTGTGTCCCCAACACACCCAATACAATGGCAAATTGTATGGGTGCACTAGTTCGGCGAAGAGATGGCGATAAAAGTGTAATATGGATGGTCAAAATATATTTTTATAATCTGAATAAATAAAAACAGCAAGGTAGCAATTGATAAAACGGAGCACAAACGGTATTGCAATGCTTGAAAACATGGCCTAGGGTCCGTACTATCGCTAGTGCAATCTCCCAACAGTGCTAATATAATTGGATCATTTAAGCATCCCTCAACATGCAATGAAGAATCACTCCAAAGTTCCTCTCTAGTGGAGAACATAAGACAAAATTGTTTGTAGGGTACGAAACCACCTCAAAGCTATTCCTTCCATTCGATCTATTCAAGAGTTCGTACTAAAATAACACCAAATAATTTCAGATTCATAATGCTCAATCCAACACAAAGAACCTCAAAGAGTGCCCCAAGATTTCTACCGGAGAAGGAAGACAAGAACGTGCATCAACCCCTATGCATAGATTACCCCAATGTCACCTCGGGAATCCGCGAGTTGAGTGCCAAAACATATATCAAGTGAATCAATACGATACCCCAATGTCACCATGAGTATTCATATGCAAGACATATATCAAGTGCTCTCAAATCCATAGAAGTATTCAATCTGATATAATGAAATCTCAAAGGGAAAACTCAATTCATCACAAGATAGAGAGGGGAAAACACCATATGATCCGACTATATTAACAAAGCCCGCGATACATCAAGATCATGACATCTCAAGAACGCGAGAGAGAGAGAGAGAGATTAAACACATAGCTACTGGTACAAACCCTCAGCCCCGAGGGTGGAATACTCCCTCCTCATCATGGTGGTCCCCGGGATGATGAAGATGGCCATCGGTGATGATCCCCCCTACGGCAGGGTGCCGGAATGGGGTCTAGATTGGTTTCGCGTGGCTACAGAGCCTTGCGGTGGCGGAACTTCTGATCTAGGGTTACCCCAAGGGTTTTTGGAATATTTGACTATTTATAGGACAAAGAGGGGGTGCGGGAGGCTACCGAGGTGGGCACAACCCACCTGGGCGCGCCTGGGCCCCAAGCGCGCCCTGGTGGATTGTTGTAACACCCCGGATCCGATGCGCCAGGTGTCTTCCAGTTATTCGCCGTCGTTGCCATGTCATTTGCTTGCGTGTTGCATTTTGCCATGTCATCATCTGCATTTCATCTGCATGTTTTTCAAAATTTGCATCTGTTCGGGTTCCGCCGGTTCTCTCCGTTGTCCGTTCTGAGCCCAACCACACTCGCACGTGCCCCGTCGCCCCCTCTCAGACCTTGTGTTGTGAGCCGCAAGAAAACGTTCTCGGAGTGGGCCGAGATATGCCAAGTGGCCTTGGTATATCACCGGTAGACCGCCAGTCAAATTTCGTTCCATTTGGAGGTCGTTTGATGCCCCAACGGTTAACCGAGTTAACCGAAAGCCCCTCTCTCTTTGCAGCCCAACACCCCTCCAAACAGCCCACTAACCCATCTAAGCCCCCTCCATGCTCTCCGCCGTTCGATCACGATCGTGTGGGCAAAAACCGCACCTCATTTGGACTCTCCTAACTCCCTCTACCTATATAAACACCACCTTCCCCGAAATCTCAGCAAAACCCTAGATCCAAGCTCCACCGCGCACCGGACATGTCCGTCCAGCCACCGGACACGTTCAGCCGCCTCCCGCGTCCAATCCACCGCCGCCACCTGTCCCCGCGCCGCCCCCGTCTGCCACGGCCGGCGCGGCCCAAATCGGGCCCGCGGGGCCCATCCCGTCGGCGCCACCGCCCGCTTCGCCGGAGCCCCGCGCTGCCTCCGTCTCCGTTCGCCGCCGGCAAGAGGCTCGCCGGCCGCCGACCGCTCCGGCCCCGCCGCCCTTCCTCGCCATCGGACGCCCCGCCCGCCGCAGATGAGCGCCGCTGCCCCTGCCTTCCTCTCCTACCTCCTCGTTCTCCTTTCTCTCTCCCTCACCTCGCCTTTGTCTCACGCAGGAGCCCGCCACCGCCGCCGGGAATAGATCCGGCGACCTCCGCCCGGATCCCGCCGGTCCCTGCCTTGCCTCGCCTCGACTCCGCCCCGCGCCGGGATCCTTGCCGCTGCCCCTGCCTCCCTTGATCCAGTCGGGATCGAGGAGAGGGACGACCGCCGCCGTGTGGGTCCCGCTCTGGCCTAGTCGCCCTCGCCATGTCCTGCTCCGGCCCAGCGCGCCTCCGAGGCCTGCCCGACCTCCTCCTTCAACCTTGGGCCTCAGCCCGCTAGGTGAGCGCCCACATATCCAAGTCCCAGAATTGCTACATAATGTGTGCATGTTTGGATGCTTGTAACTTTATGCATGTTGCTCCGCTTTGTGTGCATAATATGTCAAAATGTTCATATCAGAGTGCTCTAGAAGGTGGAGTAGTTTGCATGCTTGTTTGAGTCCATATTGATACTTTAATCATTGTTGCAAGATTGCTATATGATGTTAACAACTGTCTGTTAACAGAACTTGGTGATTTGTCTTTTTCATTGCATTTTACGTGTGCATCCTATGAGCGTGTTGTCTACATGAGTTTGAGCTACATCATGCCGTATTTACAGTGGTGCAAGTATTCTATATTTAGGAGCTCTGTGATGACTAGCACAAGCATGCAAAATAGGCTCCATGATGTTGCTGTTTTCAGACTGTTTTTGCAAGTCTTTTTCCTGTTACATTTTGTTGCTATGTTGCCATGCTTCTACCATGAGTTCCATACATAATCGGGAGATGTTCAGTAAGGATGTTTTGTTCTACATGTTGTAATCTATTCTTCAATGCCCTTGGTTGAAATTATGGCTTGCTGTAGATTTTTGTTGTCAAGCTCCAAAGTTGCTAAACAATGTTGCTGTCAGCCTGTTAACATGAAGTTCAGTTTTGCCATGTATTTTGCTAGTGATACATGCACCTTATGACTATGCTATTGCCATTCTTAGCTCCATAAATGTGTCTTCTTACTGTTCATCACCCTTTCATGCCATGTATGGCTCTGTGGTGAGTTGTACAAGCTCACCAACATACCTACATATCGTTGTTACTGCCATGTACTGTTATTTTCACCGTCTGAATCTGTCATATTACTTTCCATGTTTGCATTGATGCTACAATGTTTGTTGATCTTTAGAATAAGTTCAGTAAGGAAGTGTTGTTAAGTGATATTAGTACTAGCATTCCATGCTTAAATTTCCATGATAGCTTGTTGTAATTTGTAGTTTGCTAGCTCTAAACATTACAACCTGATGTTATTTCTGTCATGTCCAGTGAATTTCTGCAGTGTCCGTGAAACTGTTATTATTTGGAATCTTGTCATGTCCTGTTGAGCATGTTCTAGTGGTTTCTGGAGATAGCTCAGTGTTCATGTTTTCTAGTGCTTTACCTGTACATCACGTATATGCCATTTGTTTCCATGTTGGGGTGTTTTAACATATTTTAAGGATGCTTGCAAGATGCCTAGTTGCTGTTTTGGATAGATTGTTGTTATATCTTGTTTGGAGTGTATGTGTTGCACCGTTGCTCCGTTTTGAGCATGCTCTATATGAAACTTGCTTAGAATTGCATGTATTTTCATCATGTCATGTTGCATCAATGTTTTGAGATTGTTTGCTTGATGTTTGAATGCATTATTCATCAATGCCATGTTTGACTTGTTTGGCTCATATCTTCTAGGCCGTAGCTCCGAACTAAATGAACTTCATACGTAACTTGACTAGAATTTCGTGTAGATCATCTTGGTGCATCTTAACTTGCTGTTTAATAACTTGAACATAAGGTTTATTCAGTTCTGGACCAATTTCGAAATTTGCATATGAGGACTTACCGGATTTGTTATATGTCGTTCCCGGCCTCATTTAAACTTGCTTTCATATGTTGTTCTTGTATGCATCATCTCTTGTCATTAGTAGCATCTTATAGCCTTTGTCATGCATCATGCTTGGTTGGGCATCATGTCATGTTTATGTGTTGTGTGTTTACGTTGTTGTTTGCTTCTTTCCGGATGTGCTCCTTCTCGTTAGTTCATGTTTTGTTGCGATCGTGAGGATTCGTTCGTCTACGCTTGGTTCGTCATCGTGGCTTCATCTTCTTCATTGACTCGTTCTTCTTCCTAGCAGGATTTCAGGCAAGATGACTGTCGAGGAATTGTCACGGCAGATGTCCTAGTGTGAGGACTTAGTCGTGAGGCCAACGCATCTACGCGGTAGCTTGAAGGGGTTGGTCGGAATCGAGATACGCGAGGTGGATCAACACGCCAGACAAGGATTTAGATAGCTTTAGGCCTCGGGAAACATCATCCAGTAACAACCCTACATGTTGTTTGTGGCTAGGTCTCATTATCATCACGAGGGAGTCGCTGTAAACCGGCTCTCCTAGTTGTGTCTAGCCTTAGCAATTATTTTCTCCTGTCCCCTTTTGGGGTGCCCTGCCCCTCCTTATATGAGTTAGAGGGGTGGGTTACATGTGGAGTCATAGTAGGATTAGGACTAGTCTATCTTCTCTTACAAGTTGAATACAAGTCCGGGTCTTGCTTCCTCGTCAAGGAAATATTCGTCATCCCTTTCCTCTTAAGTCGGCCCGTCATAACATGAGACAGCCTTCTGGGCCTTGGGCCTTGTTGTCCATCTGACCCGTCCGCCGGGTAACTAGTGAGTCACCAAGATCGGGCGGGTTATCTGTGAATCGCCAAGCTCCAGGCGGGTCACCAGTGAGTCGCCACACTCTAGCCGGGTCATACATCCGGCGGGTTACACCGCGGGGTATATCCCTGACATTAGCCCCCAGTTTAATTTGGATTTATCCATGTTAAACTGATCCTGCAAAATAACTCAAGAACAAATTGGACAGGTTGTGCTGCGGGTTAAATATTCTCCTAAGTCGGGACCTGATCATCCTTAAGTCCAATTGTCATTTCCTTCTTCTGAAAAATCCGGGTCACTAAGCCAGCTTCATACTCAATTTGCTGACGTTGGTTTCTCACCGAGAAATATTGTGAAGAATAATCCACTTGAGTCGACTTCCAAAGCGCGGGCTTAAAAAATATTGGTCTTGAAATACTCATCTGATATTCGGCCGTCTTGAAGATATAGAACTTGCCGGTTTGTCATTGCCAAAATTGCTGGGTTATAAAAACTGATTATTCCGGGTCATAATTGTTGCCGACGCCGGGTCATAATTATTGGTGACGTCGGGTCATGATTGTTGCAGACACCGGGTCAATCTGGTCTGCTCCAAACTGAGAATTTGAAGATTTTTCTCCCTTATATGTATATCACCTATAGCCCCCAAGTGTCGAGTTGTCATGCTTGCAGCAACCTGGGACTTGTAATTGCCTTATGCTCATAACAACTTCAACCAGTGTAGCCCCCAAGGGCCGGGTCATTATGCAATAATAAGCAGGGACTTTTGTATATAATCATGTAGACTTGAACAACAACGTGTAGCCCCCAAGGGCCGGCTAAGTAAGATAATACTGAGCTGGGACTTTGTATATAATTCATTGATAATAACCTCATATGATGTAATCTCCACCATGGGGCTTGAACCCACGTCCACAAGGTTAAGAGCTGTGTACTCTACCAACTGAGTAGTGGACCTTTCAATATAGTGGATTAAAGCTTGTGTACCTTGAATTTTTGACAGGAGCAATTGGTAGCCCCCAAGGGCCGGCTCATTATGATGTGATGAGTCGGGTCTTCAATAAGGCTAGTAAAAATGACTTTGCATTAGCCCCCAAGTGTCATGGTGCATGCTTGCAGCAACATGAGACTTGCATACTTGATGTAATCTCAACTTGAATAATGTAGCCCCCAAGTGCTGGTTCGTAAGCCTACAGCGACTCGGGACTATTCCTTCCATTGTAGAATAAATCATATCCGTCGATAAAATAATATCCATTGCGCTAAAGCGACTTTGAAAACTGGTTATTGATAACCATAGTAAAAATCCAGCCATGTTGGCTATTAAAGATTTAAATAATATACTCCAACGATATATAAGTGCATGATTCAAATGGTGCAATCCCAATATATACTAGCGACTTAATGTCCAAAGCCAGACTGGGTTAATAAACACCGGATAATGATCTTATCTCATACTGGCGACTTATAGTCAAAAGCCAGACCGGGTTAATAAACACCGGTTTATGTTATACTGGCGACTTATAGTCAGGTCGGGTCAATAGACGCCAGTTTATCATAAGATATTATAAATCTCATCAAAGGAGAAAAAACTTGGCAAATAAAAGCATAAAAAGAACATGCGAGGCTTTTCACGGGCTGCCAGGCCCCAAATCGAGGCTTTTCATGGGCTGCCAGGCCACTGAGTTAAACCATTTCACAAAGCCTTTTAAGATGGACCTCAATCATTAACCAATCATCGTTTTAACTTTGACAAGTTCAGGGTCTATGAGATTGACTTGTCAAACGTTCGGCGGGTCATACCAGGTTTACCTGGACGGAGTGGCTTACTTAAAGAAGGCAGGATAACCCAGGGTTTTAGGTGAATACACCTGGCTTCCAAGCCGTGGCTTGATAGCCTATTACAAGTGTAGATTCTTTGTTCGTTGCGAAGCAAAGAATCCCCAAGCAATATTTTGAGCTGTGCTCAGTGGGTGCCTATGTTTGAGTGGTGCTTTTACAACACTCTCTTTGGCCCCTAAGTAATTTTCTTTTGGCTTTGAGCCGATCAAGAGGTGTAGCTATGGTTCAAATACGACCAAGGTCCCAAGTGATTTTCCTGGTGGCCTTGCGCCGATCAAGAGGTGTAGCTATGGTTCGAATACGACCAAGCCCCCAAGTGATATTGTGAGCTGTGCTCAAGGGGCACCTATGTTTGAGTTGTGCTTTTGCAACAGACTCTCTTTGGTCCCTTTAATTTTTCCTGAGAACTCGAACTTGCGAGAGATTATTCTTTTGAACCGGGAATTCTTAAACCGGATATTGAGAGCTTCAAAGCTTTGTAGGAGACATCTTTCCCTTGAACCGGATCTTAAACCGGAATCGTCATTTTCAGCCGGAATTTTTCTAACGGCCTTTAAACTCGAACTTGCGAGAGATTGATTCTTTTTGAACTGGAAATTCTTAAACCGGATACTGAGAGCTTCAAAGCTTTGTGGGAGATAGCTTTCCCTTGAACCGGATTTTAAACCGGAATCCTTCTTTTTAAGCCGGCGATTTTCTGACGGCCTTTAATTTTGCACCAATATGGCGGTTTAGGGTCCTGGATTAGATAACTTTGCAAGCCGGAGTAATGGGTCTTCTAAAGAAAGCAATATATAATAAAAAATATACTGGATGGATTTCACCCGATATGTTAGGCCAGTATTTATCCGCCGCGGATTGATGATCAGTTGACCACCATGGTGAAGCGGCGCGGTAAACCGTGCGAACGGGCAAGTGAGCCGCATCGTGTTGATATACACCAAACCGCGGAGGCAGATGGAAAAACAACTGCAACATTAGAGGCAGTATGGATGCGGGAAAGTCGCTACCGCTCTTGAAGTGACCAAATGTCCTGCATAAATGATACCATAAACCGGAGTAATTGTTCTTAAAAGGAAAAAGTTGATACGTGCTATTTAAAATAGTCTGGACAGGTATCACCTAATGTATTTGGACCTTATGATCCTCAGCGGTGTCCGTTAGTCAACCTGGCACGTTGAATAGGCCGGACCGCAGGGCGGACAGTAAAACGACCGCAACATCAGAGGCAGCATAGACACATGAGTCGGCCGTAGTGTTGTAAGCCGGCGCAGACGAGCAAGTTCTCCTCCGCGTTGTAAACCGGTGCGGACGCGTGAACCGCCACAAGGGCAGATGAGCGTCCATGGCATTGTAAGGCGGCGCGGGCGGGCGAGCCAGCCAAGGCATTGTAAGCCGGCGCGGGGGTCCGGTGAGTAAGGACGACCACCTGTGCCGAATGATGCTGGCACGCCTCCATCTCCGCGGTATAATGCCACTTTGTAATGAATAATTCTCCTGCATATAAAATACAGCAGGGCAAAGTAGTTTTGCTCGGACGAATTAATCTGTACTTGAAAAACAAGGTAAATAGCACCTGAATTTTGTTCAGATGACCGATGATCCGTTCAACGCGATAGATGCGGTTTAGGCAGACCGGCGACTCAACATAGTCCCGGCGGCTCAACACGGCAAAGGACCCATGAGTTGATGTAAACCGGACCGCAGGGGCGGCGACTTCGGGCGCTTCCATTGATCACGGCAATATGGACAAATACCACTGCAAAATGATGACACCGTGCACTCCGTATCCGCGGTATAATGCCATTTTTATAGTAGATGATTACCTTGCATATAAAAAATAACATAGAGCAAAGTAATTGTGCTCGGAGTAATTTTAAAGTGTACTAAGGAAATATATAGAAGAAATAGCACCTGATTTTGAGGGGGTCTCAGTGCACGTTTTTGCTGCGTACTGTCATTTGATTTTTGATGTGATGGCTTGTCCCTTGTGACCACGTGAGAGCTTTCTTGGATGTCTTGCTGGTAGTATACTCTTAACTGGGATGTGGAAGTTTGTGCAAACAAAGCACTTTAACTTGAGTAGACGGCTTGCGGTTTTGATGGATGTGAGGGCACTTCTGCCTTCGTCTGTGCTACTGTGCGTTGCACTTTGTTTCTTGGATTTCACTGAGCTCCACATTAGGAAAAAGTAGTAGCAGTAGTAGCTTGTTGCCTCGGGACATGAAGTCTAGGAATACATGGTTTTTCCTCCCAGTGTAACCGAGGCGAAGGACAGCCGACGGCGATGTGTTCTGGCGGCTCAAGATAGAGCACGGCGCAGGGGACTCGAAGATAACCAGCCACAGCCGAGACAGGCCAGCGGAGGCGGACTGCAGCGGCGATGCGGGCTGGTGGAGGCGGAAATCGGAGTCCAATCCATATCCGGTTTCTCTTTCCAAATCATGATCAGTTTGATTAATTCCATGTCCGTGTCTTCCGGGTCATGGCCACTGCAAAAGCCTCAAGCGCTAGGGACTTGTACCGACCGCCGTCCTCCGTTTGTTCGCAGATCGATGAGCAGCACTTGTGGACCTCTCTTTCGCAGGTTTTGACGGATGTGCATCTGCCACCGTTGTAGTTGGTACAGAACATTGTCGCTTAATGTGTCCAGTACTAGTTGAAGACTTGAAGTACTACTCGAAAGATTCTTGCTGCCTCTGCCTCAAGAAGCATAAGTGGACAGCAACGTGTAGTCCGGCCTTGTATCCATCTCGGATTCGACGACTTGGATAGATGCCTCGGCCTCTGTCCCAGATACGAGTAGCGGCTTTTTGGGTCGAATCCATAATGAAAACTTCCGTTATCTTGGCGACTTACGGTGGCGTACAGACGCATAACCCGAACTCTCGCCTCAACCTTGCTCGCGTTGCTCAAACCGGCTTTCTTTATGCGGAAATTGCAAACTTCTCGAACCCTAGAAAAGTTCCCTTCAAGAACTCAACACCATCGTGCACAGGCCCCGCGGTGGGCGCCAACTGTCGTGGAATTGTCACGGCAGATGTCCTAGTGTGAGGACTTAGTCGTGAGGCCAACGCATCTACGCGGTAGCTTGAAGGGGTTGGTCGGAATCGAGATACGTGAGGCGGATCAACACGCAAGACAAGGATTTTAGACAGCTTCGGGCCCCAGGAAATATCATCCGGTAACAACCCTACATGCTGTTTGTGGGTAGGTCTCATTATCATCACGAGGGAGTCGCCGTAAACCGGCTCTCCTAGTTGTGTCTAGCCTTAGCTATTATTTTCTCCTGTCCCCTTTTGGGGTGCCCTGCCCCTCCTTATATAAGTTAGAGGGGCGGGTTACATGTGGAGTCATAGTAGGATTGGGACTAGTCTATCTTCTCTTACAAGTTGAATACAAGTCCGGGTCTTGCTTCCTCGTCAAGGAAATATCCGTCATCCCTTTTCTCTTAAGTCGGCCCGTCATAACATGAGACAGCCTTCTGGGCCTTGGGCCTTGTTGTCCATCTGACCCGTCCACCGGGTAACTAGTGAGTCACCAAGATCGGGCGGGTTATCTGTGAATCGCCAAGCTCCAGGCGGGTCACTAGTGAGTCGCCACGCTCCAGCCGGGTCATACATCCGGTGGGTTACACCGCGGGGTATATCCCCGACAATGACCATCACCTTGGATCTCATTACTATCATTGCTATGCTAGTTGCTTCGTTCTATCGCTATGCTGCGCTACCTATCACTTGTTTATCAAGCCTCCCAAATTGCCATGATAGCCTCTAACATGTTTCACCCTTCCTAGCAAACCGTTGTTTGGCTATGTTACCGCTTTTGCTCAGCCCCTCTTATAGTGTTGCTAGTTGCAGGTGAAGATGAAGTTTGTTCCATGTTGGGACATGGATATTGTTGGGATATCACAATATATCTTATTTTAATTAATGCATCTATATACTTGGTAAAGGGTGGAAGGCTCGGCCTTATGCCTGGTGTTTTGTTCCACTCTTGCCGCCCTAGTTTCCGTCATACCAGTGTTTTGTTCCTTGATTTTGTGTTCCTTACGCGGTTGGGTGTTATGGGAACCCCTTGATAGTTCGCTTTGAATAAAACTCCTCCAGCAAGGCCCAACCTTGGTTTTACCATTTGCCTACCTAAGCCTTTTTCCCTTGGATTCCGCGGACTCAAGGGTCATCTTTATTTACCCCCCCCCCCTCCCCGGGGCCAGTGCTCCCCTGAGTGTTGGTCCAAACTAGTGCACCGTGCGGGACCGTCCCTTGGCAACTTGGGTTATGTTGGTGCCTGTATGCTTAGCTTATCCGGTGTGCCCTGAGAACGAGATGTGTGCAGCTCCTATCGGGATTTGTCGGCACATTCAGGTGGTCTTGCTGGTCTTGTTTTACCATTGTCGAAATGTCTTGTAACCGGGATTCCGAGGCTGATCGGGTTTTCCCGGGAGAAGGAATATCCTTCGTTGACCGTGAGAGCTTGTGATGGGCTAAGTTGGGATACCCTGCAGGGTATAAACTTTCGAAAGCCGTGCCCGCGGTTATGTGGCAGATGGGAATTTGTTAATATCCGGTTGTAGAGAACTTGACACTTGACTTAAATAAAACGCATCAACCGCGTGTGTAGCCGTGATGGTCTCTTTTCGGCGGAGTCCGGGAAGTGAACACGGTCTGGGTTATGTTTGAACGTAAGTAGTTTCAGGATCACTTCTTGATCACTTCTAGCTTCTCGACCATTGTGCTACTTCTCTTCTCGCTCTTATTTGCGTATGTTAGCCACCATACATTGCTTAGTCGCTGCTGCAACCTCACCACCTTACCCCTTCCATACCCATTAAGCTTTGCTAGTCTTGATACCCATGGTAATGGGATTGCTGAGTCCTCGTGGCTCACAGGTTACTACAACAAAAGTTGCAGGTACAGGTATTGCGATGATCATGACGCGAGAGCGATGTTTATAGTTTTGGAGTTCTTGTTCGCTTCTTCTTGTTCGAGGGATAGGATCCTGGTCGGCAGCCTGGGCTAGCAGAGTGGATGTCGTTTGAGCTTCTGTTTGTGTTTCATCCGTAGTCGGATGTTGATCTTATGTATGATGTATTGATGTATTCTTGCGGCATTTGTATGCCTTGTATGTATCCCCAACTATTATGTAATGATATCCACCTTGCAAAAGCGTCTCCAATATGCGCTTCTATCCTTGGTGGGACCTTCGAGTTCCTTTAGGACAGAGTCGCATATTGGGCGTGACAGTTGTGCCCCCCTCAGGGCACCCCCAGGTACTTCTCTGGCCCACTAGATGTCTTCTGTCCATAAAAAATCCATAAAAAGTTTCACGGTGTTTGGACTCCGTTTGATATTGATTTCCTGTGATGTAAAAAACAAACAAAAAACAGCAACTGGCACTGGGCACTGGGTCAATAGGTTAGTCCCAAACAATGATATAAAGTTGCTATAAAATGATTCTAAAACATCCAAGAATGATAATATAATAGCATGAATACTTCATAAATTATAGATACATTAGATACGTATCAGCATCCCCAAGCTTAATTCCTACTCGTCCTCGAGTAGGTAAATGATAAAAGAAATAATTTATGAAGTGTGAATGCTAGCAAAGTGCATAAGTTTGATCAATGATAATTTCAATCACTTTTCCCAGCATCATAACAACAATTCTTTCTTATAAAACTTCTCATGTTAAAGTAGCAACCAATTCACATGTTAAGGTTCAAACAATGAATTCTCTTGAAACTCAACAACCTATGTTCTTAGTCACCAAACAATTGCAATTCAACTTATTCAATAGAGTCTAAGTAAGAGCTCAACATACTCAATCATCATATAGTCTTCTATGATTGCTAACACTCACCGCATACACATGAGCAAAACATTTCAACCGGACACATAGAAAGATAGGGGCTTATAATTTTGCCTCCCAACGTATTCACCTCAAGGGTGATGTCAACAATAATAACTCATGCTACCCATATCCAACTGGACATATGTGCCTAGATCTTTCCTCGCCACATGATGCTTGCCAAAGGAGAAAAATAAAAAGGAATAGAGATAAAAACTTTGACTCTTGCATAAAAGTAAATACATAAAAGTAAAAGATAGGCCCTTCGCAGAGGGAAGCAAAGGTTGCCATGCGCTTATTTGTTTGTATGCTCAACCCCTTAGTGCAAAAGAATGTCACGTTATATTCCCCTTCACTACAGGAATCAGGCACTTTGCCGTCTGCCATGGTTGACAGCAAAGGCATGCCTGGCGGACGTTAAAGGCCTTTGTCGTCCGCTAGCAGACGGAAACATGTCTGGCTGAATAAGCTATGGCAAAGGGTTCTTTGCCGTCTGCTGGCGGACGACAAAGATGAAATGGTCTTTGCCATCCGCCAGCAGACGACAAAGAGCCTGGATGACACACGTGGCAGGTTAGGTCCGTTAGGGGGTTAACGGCGTGCTTTTCCGTCTGCTCGCAGACGGCAAAGTGCCCATATAGGCCAGCCCAGGTTGCTGCCATGTCGCATGCCATGTCGTCTGCTGGCAGACGGCAAAGATGCAAAGGTATTTGCCGTCTGCCAGTAGATGGCAAAGCCACCATATAGGCCAGCCCAGTGCCCCCAGGTTGCACAGGTAGCTGCCGCGTGGCAGCTTTGCCGTCTGCTGGCTGATGGCAAAGCTCTTTGCTGTCTGCCAGCAAATGACAAAGAGCATGTACAACCCCTGTTTTTTCTGTTTTTCTTAGATTCATTCAATTTCACAGATATATATAACAAGTTTCCAACAACCTATATATAACAAGTTTCCAACAACAAGTTATCCAACAACATATCCAACATAGAATGGTTTCATCCATACATACATATCCAACAACAAGTGTGCAACAAGTTTCCAAAAACATTAAAGAAGCACAAGGAGAAGAGTAGACTCCATGAATGCAAGCTCCTCATCTAAAGCAAATCTGCAAATTAGGAAAGATGAAAGTTAGAAGAAGAAGAAGAAGACTAGCTAGAAGAAAAAGAAGAAGAAGAATTTATCTTCTCTTTCTTTTCACCTCTCCTCTTCTTTATCTTCTTCTTCTAACTAAGGTAGGAAAAAATGCCATTTTTTAGCTAAGCTAGGTAAAAATGTTAAGTGTGTAGGTCATTTTAGAGCTAAGCTAGGTAAAATAGGTCATTTTGGAGCTAACCTAGGTAAAATGGATCATATTGGAGCTAACCTAGGTAAACTTGGTCATTTTGGAGCTAACCTAGCTAATTATGCCATTTTTTAGTTAACTAAGCATATTATGCCATTTTTGACATAAGTAAGCTAATTATAGGTCTTTATTGAGCTAACCCAGGTAACTAAGCATATTAGAGCTAATTTAGCATTTTAGAGCTAACTTAGGTCATTTTGGAGCTAACTTAGGTAAAATTGATCATTTTGGAGCTAATTAGGCTTATTATGTCATTTTCGAGGAAAATAAGCTAACTATATGACATATATGATGTTACCAAGATTGTTATGCCATTTCAAACCTAAGTAAGCTAATTATTCCATTTTTTACATATGTAAGATAAGTGTATGTCATTATTGAGCAAACCTAGGTAACTAAGCATATTAGAGATAACTTACCATATTAGAGCTAACTTAGGTCATTTCGGAGGAAACAAAGCTAAGTATAGATCATTTTGGAGCTAAGTAAGCTAATTATGTCATTTTGGAGGAAGATTAGCTAAGTCTAGGTCATTATGGTAAGCATTTTGGAGGAAATAAAGCTAAATCTAGGTCTTTATGCATTTCGTAAGCAAAACACTAGAGAAAACTTACCGTCATCACGGAGGTGAAGGACCGGTCGGGTTTGCGCCGATGCCAGACGGAGAAGGACCGGTCGGGGTCGGGGTTGCGCCAGTGCGAGACGGAGAAGGATCGGTCGATGCTTGTCGGGAGGCCTGCTGCACCAAAGATCATTTGCAATGTCTCGTTAGCATGATGCAACTGAAATGTGAATACTAGTAACTAATGACCATTCAAATGAAACTCGCCGTGTCCGCTATACCAATCTGGGGCATTGGCGGAGGGGTCTGACCATTTTTCTCGCACACAGACTGCACATTTTGTTTTCATGAGTCAGTCATATTAGTTAGTAATGAAACGAACATTACGTGCATGATTTGGCTAATATGCAGGAGAAACTTACCACGAGGAGCTCGTATAGGGCCCGATGAGACGCGTCGTTCCGGTTCCTCTCCGCCTCCAACAGACTAGCCGTCCTCTCCTCCAACTCCCTCTCCCTCTGCTTAGCCTGCCTGTTTGCCTCCGCCAGAATCTCCTGGGCCCTAGCCTCGTTGACGATCTTCATTGGTCGTGGATGAGGCGGTATCTCAGGATCGAAGCTCGTCTGGCGCTTCTTGATCTCTCGGATAGTTCTAGGACAACGTATGAGTCCATCCCCAATGGCTACCGAGCCATGGTACCTCCCGTCACCAGATAGCATCACGGTCTCTGGATCAAAATGACTCTGGCTCGGGTTGAAGTCCTCCCCATTCTTCTTCTTCCCAACATCTCTGTACCTCACGAGCTTGTTGTGGGAGGAGATGTTGGTGAAGCTCTCTGGATGATCGAGGTCATCCTCAGAGAATGCCTTGTCCTTCTTGTACAGGGCAGTATGGGCATGGCATAGAGGTCGTACAGCGGTGGCACGTCCTTCTTGTTGTGTTTCTCCTAAAAGAGAGGAACAACATATTAGTTAAGGGCTCAAGCTAGCATGAAGAATGAAATTGCATTAATCGTTAAGGGCTCAAACCACATACCCAGTGATCCCCATACTCAAACAGGTTGGCTCTCCCTTGATGGTGTGGCACACATTGCATTTGGGCATGCTTATCCCTGGCCTTGTTGTGGACGGCTAGCCATTGGGGAGAGCATCACTCATCCACCATCGCCTCCCAACAGTCCATCCTATCTGCACACCATCTCGGGGGCACCTAAGTTAGGCAAAGAAAAATTTCAGCGCTACGCTTACGAATGAAATCAAGGAAACTAAGTACAAGGCCTTAAGAATAGGTAATTACCTTCATGTACTTCTCCTTACTCAGATACTTCCTGCAGCACTTCTTGGCCCTCCTAATGTTAGTCGAGGTGTAGTAGTCTCGAACAGCCTACACCCTAGCCTCATGCCGTAAGTTCTGAAGTAGGCGCTTGCACTCAGCTTCGAGAACCATAGCCGCCTCCGCCTCGTGTTCCTCAGAACACCTATAGAAGGTCTACAATCAAACAAGACAACACTGATTAGTACAATCACTAGGTAATGTTGATTTTTAATTCTGTAAAGGAGAAATTTCCCAAAACCGCCGCCTCACAATGTCGGCCACCATCTCGCACAAGACACCGTTGACCCTCTCCTCCCGCGGGGCCGGGGCAGCCACGTATAGCTCCTAGCTCAGTGCTAGCTATGGAACCTGACTCTCACCGGGCAACGTGACCCACCCCGGGAAGTGGTGCCGGCAAAGCACACCAAGGACCTGGTTGGGCCTGCGGACACCATCGGCGTGTATCCAACCCCCGCAGTATGACAAGGCCAACACATTAGATATTAATTTGAAGAAACATGAAGGACAAAGGTTAAAAAAGAGTAAATGCACTTACTTCTCCCCGTTAGGCTCAATCAACCACCTATGATCGCGGGTCACCGGCACGGCCGGGAGCTTCATACCACCACGCTGGTAGACCTTCTTGCCCCCCTCAACCAGCTCGCCCTCGCTATAACTATCGTCAGACCAGGTGTCCTCGCCATCATCTTGGCCACTAGTCTCCGGAGTCACACGGGACGAAGACTCTGGGGCCCGAGTCTCGTGGGACGAAGGCTCGGCGACCCGAGGCTCGTCGGCCCGGGGCTCATGGACCGGAGTCTCGTGGGACGAAGACTCTGGGGCCCGAGTCTCGTGGGACGAAGGCTCGGCAACCCGAGGCTCGTCGGCCCGGGGCTCATGGACCAGAGTCCAAGACGGGTCCAAGTCTGACGGGTCCACCAGAGACGGATCACTCCGGTGGTCCGGAGAAAAAGCCGGGGGTGGCAGTGAGGACGGCGCAACAGCCTTCCTACCTCTCCCGCCGCCACGTCCACCTCTAGTTGCACCCCTCTTCTTCTTCCCCCAACCTCTCCCGGTCGAAGAAGAAGCGCCCGTCGGTGTCGTCATGCTGTCTACCAGCGCTCTCTGAAGGTGCTAGGGTGGAATATATGCACCCCTCCCAGCACGCGCTGAGGATGGAGGCTCGAAGCGCTCTCGACCTGCGTCCACCATCTGTCAACACCTGCAATGACAAAGAGTAAACAAAATTAGTACAACACAAACATAATAAAATATTTAAGTGTGTACCATCATCATGAACATAATAAAAAATTGAATAACTAATAACATGAACTAATTAATAATATATATGTACATAATAATAATGCATGTGTCCGGGGTCGGGGTGTCGGTGGTGTCGTGTCGGGGTGCTGTGTCGGGGTCGGGGGTGCCGTGTCGGGGTCGGGGTGCTGTGTCGGGGTCGCGGTGTCGGGGTGTCCAGGCAGGGTCGGGGTGTCGTGTCGGGGTGTCCAGGCAGGGTCGGGGTGTCGTGTCGGGGGTCGGGTGTCGGTGGTGTCGTGTCGGGGTTTCAAGGCGGTCTCGGGGTGTCGTGTCGGGGGTCAGGGTGTCGGTGGTGTCTTGTCGGGGTGCTGTGTCGGGGTCGGGGGGTGCCGTGTCGGGGTCGGGGTGTTGTGTCGGGGTCGCGGTGTCGGGGTGTCGAGGTGGGATCGGGGTGTCGGTGGTGTCAGGGACCGGCGATCTTCTTCTTCTTCGCGGCGGGGCGACGAGGGCGGCGGGGGCGTCGGGGCACCTGGTTGTCGGGGCGGCGAGGGCGTCGGGGCGGTGGAGTGAGAGACCGCGGGGTGGCGAGGGCGGCGGGGCTGCGAGGGCGTCGGGGCAGTGGTTGGAGGGGCCGCGGGGTGGCGGGTGGTGGACCGGCGCGGCAGGGCGGCGGGGGGTCAGGAGCGGCGAGGGCGGTGGGGTCGGGAGCGGCGGCGGCAGTTGGGGTCGGGGTCGGCACGGTGGAGTGAGAGAGAAAGAGAGACGGAGAGTGGGAGGTGGGGTGGGCCGTACGTAGCCGTTAGCTGCCGTTCTCTTTGCCGTCTGCAAGCAGACGGCAAAGAATCTTCTTTGCCGCCCGCTAGCAGACGGCAAAGAAAGTGGCCGTTAGGTGGTACTCGTTAGTGGGCCAACTCCCTCATTGCCATTTGCTAGCAGACGACAAAGCTTCTAGCAGACGGCAAACAAGATCTTTGCCGTCAGCTCTTTCTTTGCCGTCAGTTTTCTGTAAGCTAATGGCAAAGACCTTCTTTGCCAGCTGACGGCAAATAGCTGGCTGACGGCAAAGATCTTGATTCTAGTAGTGCTTATGATAGAAACCTTTATTATGCAGTCTATCGCTTTTATTCTTTGCCATCACAAGTTCATACAACACTCAATTTTCTCTTACACTAAATGATCTAACACTTTTAGAAGCAATTTTTATTGCCTTATTGAACCGATGACAACTTACTTGAAGGACCTTGCTCAATCCTTAGGTAGGTATGGTGGACTCTTGAAAATAAGATTTGGGTTTAAGGCTTTTTGGATGCACAAGTAGTATCTCTACTTGGTGCGGAATTTTTGGCTAGCAAAGATGGGGGGCAAGCACCACATGTTGAAGGATCTATGACAATATAACTTCTATGTGAATATGAACAAACATAAATCATTACGTTGTCTTCCTTGTCCAACGTCAACAATTTTGGCATATAATATTTTGATGGGGCCTCACAATCACAAAAGATTTTCAAGATAGTGTATTTGCATGTGAAAGTTCTCTTCCTTATAGTAATCATTCAGGAATTGCTTGTATGACCAATATTGTGATTGTCAAGCTTCAAAAGATTTCACTTTCTAAACCCAATGTGAAGCTACCACTAGGCATGATATGAACATATAATTTCAAATTCATGATATTCAATTCATTCAACGATTTACTCATAGGATATAAGTGAAGCACAAGAAAAACTACTCCAAAAAGATATAAGTGAAGATCATGCAAGTAGTTATGTAAATGGGTAGCTATTTGAGGACTCTCTTTTATTTAAAAACTTTCAGATCTAAGTGTTTTATTAAAACAGCAAGCAAAAAGCAAAACAACATAAAATGACAATCCAAGAATATCACACATCATGTGAAGAAGCAAAAACTTAGGCTCAACCAATACTGACCGATAATTGTTGATGAAGAAAGGTGGGATGCCTACCAGGGCATCCCCAAGCTTAGATGCTTGAGTCTTCTTGAAATATTATCTTGGGATGCCTTGGGCATCCCCAAGCTTAGATGCTTGAGTCTTCTTGAAATATTATGTTGGGATGCCTTGGGCATCCCCAAGCTTGAGCTTTTGTGTCTCCTTAATTCCTTTTATATCTTGGGATGCCTTGAGCTTGAGCTTTTAAATCTTAAAAAACTTCATCCACACAAAACTCAACAAGAACTCGTGAGATAAGTTAGTATAAACCAATGCAAAAACGTTATCATTCTCTACTGTAGCAAATTAAAAAAATTATTATTCAACATTGCATACTAAATGCCTCTGCATATTTAATACTCCCATCCTCAAATAGAATCATTAAACAAGCAAACATATGCAAACAATGCAAACATAACAGCAATCTGCCAAAACAGTACAGTCAGTAAAGAATGCAAGCGTATCAATACTTATTTAACTCCAAAAATTATGAAAATTTACCACACTGTAGAAAATTTATCAGATCTTATTGTGCAGAAAGTTTCAACATTTTATCACATTATGACTGTTCTCGGGAATTTTTGGAACATCGATAAACTTTCTGTTTTGAAACAGCAACTCAAATACTTGCAAAATAAGCATGGTGAAGACTATCCTTGACATTTTTATTGAAATGAAAGATGCAAAACATTATTATAAATAACAGCAAGCAAATCCTAACAAAAGAAAATGATGCTCCAAGCAAAACACATATCATGTGACGAATGAAAACATAGCTCCAAGTGAGGTTACCGATAATGTTGGAGACAAAAGAGGGGATGCCTTCCGGGGCATCCCCAAGCTTAGTTGCTTGGATCTTCCTTGGATATTAACTTGGGTTGCCTTGGGAATCCCCAAGCCTAGGGTCTTCTCACTCCTTATTCACCTCATATCGACATCTCACCCAAAACTTTAAAACTTCAATCACACAAAACTTAACGGAACTTCGTGAGACAAGTTAGTATGATAAAGAGCAAAACCATTTCACTTTCGTACTGTCAAAGACAAGAATCATAATTGTTTCCACGCAATGCCTACTGTAGCATATCATTTCCACAATCTATATTGAGCAATATAAGCCATAAAAACTAGGAAACAAGCAAACTATGCATTGAAAACAAAATCTGTCAGAAACAGAACAGTCTGGAGTAATCTGTACTCAAACCATACTTCTGCTACTCCAAAAGTTCTGAAAAATTAGGACAACTTAGAGAATTTGTATACCTATCGCCTTTAAAAAATTCAGATCAAAAGCACGTTCCAGTGAATTTTCAAAATTCCTGGACTGAGCGCAAAAGTTTCTGTTTTTGGACGGAATTAAGTCAACTATCATCCACGCTATCCCAAAGACTTTACTTGGCACTTTATTAAAACGAAAGCAATAAAACATGATTACTATAGTAGCTTAATCATGTGAACACATAAAAACAGTAGGTAAAAGTGTTGGGTTGTCTCCCAACAAGCACTTTTCTTTAATGCCTTTTAGCTAGGCATGATGATTTCAATGATGCTCGCATGAAAGATAACAATTGAAACACAAAGAGAGCATCATGAATCATAAGTTCCTCTCTCATAATAATTTTCAGTAGCATCATGAATAGATTCATCAATATAACCATCACATAAAACATTCTTTTCATGATCCAGAAGCATAGAAATTTTATTACTCACCACATAAGCAAATTTATTCTCATCATTAGTAGTGGGAGCAAACTTAACAAAATAACTATCATGAGAGTGAAAATTAAAATCATGATGGCAAGTTTCATGGTTATGATTATTCTTTATAGCATACATGTCATCACCGTAATTAATCATCATAGATAGCAACTTTGTTATCATAGTCAATTGAAGCCTCATCCAAAATGGTGGATTCATCACTAAATAAAGTCATGACCTCTCCAAATCCACTTTCATCATTATAATCATCATAAATAGGAGGCATGCAATCATTATAACAAATTTGCACATCAAATCTTGGGGGACTAAAAATATCATCTTCCTCAAACATTGCATCCCCAAGCTTATGGCATTGCGTATCATTAGCATCATGGATATTCAAAGAATTCATACTAACAACATTGCAATCGTGGTCATCATTTATACCAAGCATTCTATTGAATTCCTCTTCTATCAATTGAGCACAATTTTCCTTTCCATCATTTGCATGAAATACATTATAAAGATTAATAATATGATGCAACCTCAATGCTTGAAAACATGGCCTAGGGTCCGTACTTTCGCTAGTGCAATCGCCCAACGATGCTAATATAATTGGATCATATAACCATCCCTCAACGTGCAATGAAGGATCACTCCAAAGTTCCTATCTAGTGGAGAACATAATACAAAATTGTTTGTAGGGTACAAAACCACCTCAAAGCTATTCCTTACGTTTGATCTATTCAAGAGTTTGTACTAAAATAACACCAAATAATTTCAGATTCATAATGCTCAATCCAACACAAAGAACCTCAAAGAGGGCCCCAAGATTTCTACCAGAGAAACAAAGACAAGAACATGCATCAACCCCTATGCATAGATTACCCCAATGTCACCTCGGGAATCCGTGAGTTGAGTGCCAAAACATATATCAAGTGAATCAATACGATACCCCAATGTCACCATGAGTATTCATATGCAAGACATATATCAAGTGCTCTCAAATCCATAAAAGTATTCAATCCGATATAATGAAGTCGCAAAGGGAAAACTCAATTCATCACAAGATAGAGAGGGGAAAACACCATATGATCCGACTATATTAACAAAGCCCGCGATACATCAAGATCGTGACATCTCAAGAATGCGCGAGAGAGAGATTAAACACATAGCTACTTGTACAAACCCTCAGCCCCGAGGGTGGACTACTCCCTCCTCATCGTGGTGGATGCCGGGATGATGAAGATGGCCACAGGTGATGATTCCCCCCTCCGGCCGGGTGCCGGAATGGGGTCTAGATTGGTTTCTTGTGGCTACAGAGCCTTGCATCGGCGGAACGTCTGATCTAGGGTTACCCCGAGGGTTTTTGGAATATTTGCCTATTTATAGGGAAAAGAGGGGGAGTGGGAGGCCACCGAGGTGGGCACAACACACCTGGGCGTGCCTGGGCCCCCAGGCGCGCCCTGATGGGTTGTGCCCCCCTCGGGGCACCCCCAGGTACTTCTCTGGCCAACTGGATGTCTTCTGGTCCATAAAAAATCCACACAAAGTTTCGCGGTGTTAGGACTCCGTTTGATATTGATTTCCTGCGATGTAAAAAACAAGCAAAAAACCAGCAACTGGCACTGGGCACTGGGTCAATAGGTTAGTCCCAAAAAATGATATAAAGTTGCTATAAAATGATTCTAAACATCCCAGAATGATAATATAATAGCATGAATACTTCATAAATTATAGATACGTTGGAGACGTATCATGCACCTATATTTCAACCACCCGATTGGAACTTGCCTTTTGAAATTATGTGTGATGCTAGTGATTATGTTGTTGGTGTTGTCCTAGGACAAAGAGTTGATAAAAAATTAAATGTTATCCATTATGCTAGTTGATACATCTCCAACGTATCTATAATTATTGATCATTCTATGTTGTTATAATATCATTCTTGGATATTTTATAATCATTTAATATCATTTTTTGGCACTAACCTATTGACATAGTGCCAAGTGCCAGTTGATGTTTTCTGCATGTTTTTTACATCGCAGGAAATCAATACCAATCGGAGTCCAAATGTAGTGAAACTTTTTGGAGATTTTTTTGGGCCAGAAGACATCCAGTGGGCCGAAGAAGCGCCTGGGGGTGCTCCGAGGGGAGCACAACCCACCAGGGTACGCCAGGAGGCCCAGGCGTGCCCTGGTGGGTTGTGCTTACCTTGGGTGCCCCCTGAACCGACTCTTTGCTCTATAAAATACCTCAATATTCCAAAAACCCTAGGGGAGTCGACAAAAATCAATTCCACCCGTCACAGAGTCCAGAACCAACAGATCCAAACTAGACACCACCACGGAGGGGTTCACCACTTCCATTGGTGCCTCTCCGATGATGCGTGAGTAGTTCTTTATAGACCTTCGGGTTCGTAGTTAGTAGCTAGATGGCTTCCTCTCTCTCTCGTTTGATTCTCAATACAATGGTCTCTTGGAGGTCCATATGATGTATTTCTTTTTGCGGTGTGTTTGTTGGGATCAGATGAACTTTGAGTTTATGATCAGTTATATCTTTTTACCCATGAAAGTTATTTGAGTCTTATTTGATCTATTATATGAATGATTGCTTATAGCCTCGTATTTCTTCTCCGACATTTGGGTTTTGTTTGGCAAACTTGATCTATTTATCTTGCCATGGGAAGAGGTGCTTTGTAGTGGGTTCGACCTTACGGTGCTTGATCCCAGTTACAGAAGGGGAACCGACACGTATGTATCATTGCTACTAAGGATAAAACGGTGGGGTCTATTTCTACATAAATAGATCTTGTCTACATCATGTCATCGTTCTTATTGCATTACTCCATTTCTCCATGAACCTAATACACTAGATGCATGCTAGATAGTGGTCGATGTGTGGAGTAATAGTAGTAGATGCAGGCAGGAGTCGGTCTACTAATCTTGGACGTGATGCCTATATAATGATCATTGCCTGGATATTGTCATGATTATTTGAAGTTCTATCAATTGCCCAACAGTAATTTGTTTACCCACCATTTGCTATTTTCTCGAGAAAAGCCACTAGTGAAACCTACGGCCCCCGGGTCTCTTCCTCATATTAATTGCCTTTGCCATCTATTTTATTTGCCTTTTATTTTTAGATCTATTAAACCAAAAATAAAAAATATCTTGCTGCACTTTATTTTATTTGGCGTTCGATCTATCAATATTTACAACTCTCTCACGTCTGTTTGCCAATTTCTGGCGCCGTTACCCAAAAGGGATTGACAACCCCTTTTACACGTCGGGTTGCGAGTATTTGTTATTTGTATGCAGGTGTTGTTTACGTTGTGTTGCTTGGTTCTCCTACTGGTTCGATAACCTTGGTTTCATCACTGAGGGAAATACCTACCACTGCTGTGCTGCATCATCCCTTTCTCTTTGGGGAAATACCAATGTAGTCTTAGCATACATCAAAAGGAATTTCTGGCGCCGTTGCCGGGGAGACATCATCAACATCTACCAAGTTCCTAGTCACAAATCTCATCTCCTTGCAATTTACATTATTTTCCATTTGCCTCTCATTTTCATCTCCCCCACTTCACAAAAATTTGTCGTTTTATTCGCCCTCTTTTTCTTTCGCCATTTTCTCGTCAGATCTCATGTTTGCTTGTGTTGCCATGTGCCTTCTATTTGCTTGCATCTTCGCTTGCTAAGAATCTATTGCTATGGATCCTCATCCACTTGCTAATCTTTTCAAGATATCCAATTATGATGAACCCATCGCTAGTGAATTGAGTTCACTAGATTATCTTTATGAAGTTTTGCTTGAGATTTATGAATCTGAAAATTGTGATGAAGTGTTAAAAGAAGAAAATTATAAAGTGATTCATGGTAGCTCCTTAGATGAAAAGCATGATTGCAATGATGTTATTATAAATTCTATTAATGTCAATTGTGCTAATAATATACAAAACCCCAAGCTTGGGGATGCTAATATTGCTTTGTCCACTACTTATTGCAATGATCATGATAGGGGTGATAATGATTCTTATGATCTTGAAAACTTATTTAAACCTTGTGATGAATATGCTTGCGATAATATTAAAAGTGGGTTTGTAAGAGAGTCAACTTTAGGTAAAAATAATCCCACATATTTGGAGAGTGTTCAATCTTATGAAATTTTTGATGAAAGTGGGCTCGGAGAGGTCATGACTTTATTTGATGATAATCCCACTATTTTGGAAGAGTGTCAACTTTGCATGCATGTGGATCATATAGAGAATATGTCACGTGGTAGATATATTGTTGAATTTGAATATGATGCCACATATAATTATTATGAGAGAGGGAAATATGGTTGTAGAAATTTTCATGTTACTAAATTACCTCTCTTCATGTTGAGATTGTCTATGTTTTATTCTTCTTCCTTGCATATGCTACTCTTTGCTTGTTTTGATAATTTGTTTGCTTATAAAATCCCTATGCATAGGAAGTATGTTAGACTTAAATGTGTTTTCACATGCTACATGATGCTCTCTTCGTGTTTCAATTACTATCTTTCATGTGAACATCATTGAGATCTTATGCCTAGCTAAGGGCGTGAAACAATAGCGCTTGTTGGGAGGCAACCCAATGAATAAAATTTAATTTTGCTTTTTGCTTTATGTTCTTGAGTGTTAACACAATTATGCTACTGTTATGATTTTGTTTTTTGTGTTTTAATTAGTTTTTGTGCCAAGCAAAGCCTTTAGGATCTTCTTGGGTGATAGTTGTTTGATCTTGCTGAAAAACAGAAACTTTTGCGCTCATGAAAACAATTCTTATTTTTAACAGGAGAGTAATTTTGAGTTGATTATTTTTGAAAAATATTAATATACAAATTCGTCACGTGGCCCTAATTTTTTCAGAATTTTTGGAGTTACAGAAATACTCGAAATATCCAGATTACTACAGGCTGTTCTGTTTGTGACAAATTCTGTTTTCTTTGTGTTGTGTGCTTGTTTTGATGATTCTATGGTTTCCTTTCATGAGTTTTTTTAGAAAAGTTGGAATACAGTAGATATAATGCAAGAATAAAATATAAATTGGTTTGATACAGTACTTATAGTAGTGGTTTGCTTTCTTATACTAACGGATCTCACGAAGGTTTTGTTTGAGTTTTGTGTGATTGAAGTATTCAAGTTTTGGGTTAACTTACAATGGATGAAGGAATAAGGAGTAAGAACAGCCTAAGCTTGGGGATGCCCATGGCACCCCAAGTTATTATCCAAAGATAAGCAAGCAACTAAGCATGGGGATGCCCCTGAGTGGCATCCCCTCTTTCTTCTAACGACCATCGGCATTTTACTCGAAGGTATATTTTTATTCATCACATACTATGAGTTTTGCTTGAAGAATCTTGTATGATATGAGTCTTTGCTTATTTTTTTTGCTTTTTAAGTCTTGAATCCTTGCTGGACACACCTATTCGAGAGAGCCAAAATTATGCCATGACTTGTTAGAATTGCTCTCTATGCTTCACTTAAAGTTTTATGAGCTATGGATTTGCTCTAGTGCTTCACTTATATCTTTTTGAGCACGGTGTGCTTAGTTATTTTTGAAGAAATGCTCTCTTGATACACTTAGATTTATTTGAGAGTTAGTAAAATTTTCAAGAAATTCTCTCCTGCTTCGCTTAAATTAATTTGAGAGAAAGAAAATTTATGCTCATGATCTTCACTTATATTCGTTTGAGCTTATCAAAAGCAACACATGAAAATTAGTGCCAAAGTGATAGATATCCAAGAAGGATATAATAAAAACTTTCATGAAGATCATTGGACAAAATAAACTTGATTCCTTGTAAAAGTTCTGAGATATGATGATGTGATATCTGAGTCATGTTGATGAGTAATTATGCTTTAGTAAGAATACTGGTGTTAAGGTTTGTGATTCCCTATGCAAGCACGAAAGTCAATAGCCATGCAATGAAATTACATCCTACTTGTGGTGCATTATTTCGTGTTAATTATGCTTAATGCTCGCTTATGAGATTATTCGTTTCTTGGTTGGTCGCTTCTCAATCTTTTGCTAGCCTTCATTTTGCAGTAAGTATGATCACTACTTGTGCATCCAAAATCCTTTAAACCAGTTTTATCACATGAGTCCACTATACCTACCTATATGCGGTATTCTTTTGCCGTTCTAAGCAAATTTGTATGTGCCATCTCTAATTTTGAAAATAAACTTCTCTTTTGTGTGTTTGTACCGCTCGCGAGGCGGTGAGGGGTGGCCAATATTTTCCATGCTAGATGTGTCATTCTCACGATGAGTGTTTATTCACTTGTCATTGCACGAGAGTAAGTCAAAGGTATTAGGGATGCCCAGTCCCGAAATTAAAAATGAATTTACTTTATGTTGTAAAATAATAAATTCCTTGGAAAGTGTTGGTATGGAAGGCAACCGTGGATTCGGCTAGCCATGGAAAGTGAAAGTATGGTGGAAAAAGGAATAAACTTTATTTTCTCTTTGGGAACCGCCTATGATATATTTAGCATGGAAAGTGTTGGGAACTCTAAGTCGTTTTTGTTGGTGGGAAAGGCACACCTCCCAAAATGTTTTTATCTCTAAGTTTTTCGCTTTGAGCTCTGGCACCTCTACAAATCCCTAGTTCCCTCCGCAAAGGGCCTTTCTTTTATCTTATGCATTTTTTATTTTGAATTTGAGTCTCCATCTTCTCTTATAAAAGCAACAACTAGGAGGCACTATGATCGTACTTGAATATTGGGTGTAGCTAATATGCGAGTGTGTTTCATGAATGGATCAACTTATTTTAGCGTTGATATTTTGAAAGACATGGTTGCTTGTTGATATGCTTGAGTATTTAAGTCATCATATCAAAACTAGACTATTGCTTTGAATCATATAAAAGTCCAAATGTCCATGCTATAAAGAAAAGAATATGATATGACATATTAGGCAGCATTCCACATCAAAATTCTGTTTTTATCACTTAGCTACTCGAGGGTGGGCAGGAGTTAAGCTTGGGGATGCTGATACGTCTCCAACATATCTATAATTTTTTATCGTTCCATGTTGTTATATTATCATTCTTGGATGTTTTATAATCATTCTATAGTCATTTTATATCATTTTTTGGTACTAACCTATTGACATAGTGCCAAGTGCCAGTTGTTGTTTTCTGCATGTTTTTTACATCGCGGGAAATCAATACCAAATGGAGTCCATGTCACGACCGATTTTTCAATAAAATAATTATTGAGAAACCAATCCCTGTTACGGACCAGCGAGGAAGAATTCCTTCTCACTGATAGACAATACATTGGTCACAGAAGAAAAATACCAGGAGTACTAAATATAATACGAGGTTGAGCAGAGACTGCCCAACAATTTATTACATGCACGCCGATAAAACAATACGGCGGATAGGGTGGCAAACTACTAGCTCACGATAAAAACGGTGGTGGAAATGTCATCGCGAGGCGAGTGACATGATTCCAGAATACTACAACTCTTCGAGCGTCGGAGTGAGGCTCGAGAAGACTTATTGCGGGTGGCGGAAGCGTAAACGATACAAGTGACCAATATCCGGGATCGCGCAGGACTGACTGGGACTCCTCTAGGCGTCGGACGCGCTATCAAACTCTTCATCCAAGAGATCACCGTCGTCAACATCTGGCCAAATCAACAAGCCAGGTGAGTACTATGAAAGTACTCGCAAGACAGTTCGGACATAAGGTATAACAAATGCAAACATGAAGCACATGAATAAGTTAACCAGTGCGATCAGACACAGAGATAATAAATACTGGGTGCCAAGCGAGGGTCTGAATGACGCCTCGAGCGGAAACTGCAGAATAGTAATGCTGGTGCCAAACGAGTGTCTGAAAGACTCCTCGAGAGGAAAATGTGGAATAATAATATAGGTGCCAAACGAGTGTCTGAAAGACTCCTCGAGAGGAAAATGCGGAATAATAATACAGGTGCCAAACGAGTGTCTGAAAGACTCCTCGAGAGGAAAATGCGGAATAATAATACAGGTGCCAAACGAGTGTCTGAAAGACTCCTCGAGAGGAAAATGCGGAATAATAATACAGGTGCCAAACGAGTGTTTGAAAGACTCCTCGAGAGGAAAATGCGGAATAATAATACAGGTGCCAAACGAGTGTCTGAAAGACTCCTCGAGAGGAAAATGCGGAATAATAATACAGGTGCCAAACGAGTGTCTGAAAGACTCCTCGAGAGGAAAATGCGGAATAATAATACAGGTGCCAAACGAGTGTCTGAAAGACTCCTCGAGCGGAAAATGCAGAATAATAATGCCACAGTCGGGCGTCGGGGCGACACCACATAAAGGGCTTATAACCGAAAGTAAAGACAGTGCATGCCGCAGTCGGACGTCTGAGCGACATCACATAAAGGGCTTATATCGAAAGTGAGAAACGAGTACACGCCACAGTCGGACGTCTGCGCGACGTCACATAAAGGGCTTATGTCACAACTCATTAATACAATAGCTCGGAGACATAAATTATCACAAGCATGAGACACAAAATAAAGTTAGTCCATCAACTGGAATAACAATAAATCTGAGATTTTACCGCTTGAGCCTGTTCACCGGGGGCAAGATTTTCACACGGATAGATTTGGACGTAAAGTCTACATTACTGATCATGGATACGATGATTTGGAAGGAATTGACTCTGCAGAGTTTGTACTTAACCACAGCCAACGGATTTCAGTAGTCACGGGGACTAGTTCCGTCTACGGTGTTCTGGAAGGAACACGTCTAACCAGTACACACCCAATTTAACCATCCGAAGCCAGGGATCACCCTCGGCAACATTCAGGAAAAACCCTGAGTCGGGGAGGCTACAACCTCGCGTAGCATGGGATCAAATTTCTATACGCGCGCTATAAGGGGGTGCCCCCCCTCTCGGTCCCAACCGGAAACACCCATGCCCCCTGACCGAATGACTGGCTTTAATCCTGGGCCAAGGTACCATCATCCCGGCCTCTCTGTTTGGTGTGTACACGGAAAGAGGTTACCAACTTACTAAACCGTATCCTGGCAATGAGACATGTGGTAGCACGGAAAGGGGAAGGGACGATAACACGGCTCCAACCATGTTAACGTCGGAAAGGTCGGATGACACAAGGCTGGCATGCTACAACAGTACCACCTTGCTGCCCTTCATGTCACCACATGATTAGGCCACCTCTCATCAGAGGTCATCGCAACTTTGGAACATGCGGGAAAAGATCGATAACGTGGCTCCAACCACGTTAACGTCGAAGAGAGTCGGATGACGCAAGGCTGGCATGCTACAACAGTACCACCTTGCTGCCCTTCATGTCACTACATGATTAGGCCACCTCTCATCAGAGGTCATCGCAACTTTGGAACAACCGGGTCGTTGCCTTACAAGCAACGAGATATTTATCGACACTCACATGCCACGCACAAACTTTCACATGAACATGCAAAACATCTGCCATATCAAATGTTCAAACATGCTTGCCTGGTTCGGAGAAGTCGGAGTCTAGCTCGGCGAAGTTCGCGGCTCCGTCCCCTCTCCCGGAACCTACGGCAATCACGAAACGGGGTACTAACGTGAAAACCAACACATGCACAGAAACTTTGCCAAATATTTTTCAAATAAATCCCATAAAAAACTAGACAAAATTTGGAGATTGACAGAAAAAGAATCACTCAAAAATACCTTTTCATTAAAAAGTTATAAAGGTTTCTGTCCAGGGACCTTTCTGTAATGAAACAGAAAAGTTCCAGGGTTTTAACTGAGAAAACAGAAAACGCTTCGGCTGGGAATGCGCAAGTGCAAGGAGAAAACGTATTTTGCCCGAAGGCGCCAACAGAAAACGGTTCGGGGAAATAAAACAGAGGCTGACACGCGGGGCCCGCATGTCAGGTTTGAAAGTTCGCCGGCGTCGAACCACGGCGAGTTAGGAGAAACGGAGGGTACCAAGAGCTTCAGCGTCTTCTTCCGCGTCGGTGGGTGGTGGACTCGTCCAAAGGGGAGCACCACGTCGACGGCGACACTATCTCCGGCGGACGGCGGTTCGGGTGAGGTTGGGGAACTCCGGTGGAGGGCTGCAAAGTACGAATTGGGGCGCGGGTCAGAACGGGTGATGCAAGGAGAAGCTACTGGCAAGAGAATGGGGGCTGCGGAGCACACACGGGGGCGAATCGGGCTGGATCCCGTGGCGGATCGCGGCGGCCGGAGTCGAGGAAGGAGACCCCCTCGGGGCTCTTCCAGTGGCTAGGCGTGCTCTAGAGGAAGTGTAGGGCTGGTGGGTGCTCGAGTTGAAGCTCGGGGCCCCTATTTATAGGCAGATCGACGGGGTGGCCGTGAACGGAGAATCTCCGGCGAGCGATTACGGCGGAGCAGTGGGTTGGCAGAGGGTTTGAGCGGTCGGGCAGCATCAGTGGGTGTTACGGGACTCGTTTTGCAGCTAAACGGAGCTGGCCCTGGCGTAATGGCGTCTGCCCACGGTGAGGTGACCGCACGGGCTCAACGGCGGCAGAGAGCGCGCTCCGCGCCCTGGGGTTCACGACGAGAGCGGCAGCGCATTCGGGGGAGTGGACGGCCACGCGGCGGGCTCCGGTGGTTTGGGCGGCGCTGGGTGGAGTCGGCGGCGCCGTGTCTCCCGCTGGCGTCCGCAAAGCCGCCGCCGGCGTCGGTCACGGGGCGGCGCACCTTCTGCTGCTCGTCGCCGACGCCCGCAAGATGCCAGGCACTCGTGCGGTGCAGGAACAAGTGGGCGAGGACGAGGAGCAAGGCGACGCGAGGGTACTGGCGAGATCGACGCCCGTTTCTGAAGAAAACGACAGCAGCCACTTGACTGAACTCTGAACTTACTGAATCTTGACAGTGACCAAGCATTGCAGGTGTTCGACAGTAGGTTTTGGTAAAGAGATAAATTTTTCTGGAGCTGTAACTTGGTGAGATGATCACTCAAAGCACCCAGGGGCTGCATGAATTTACTTGGAATTTTTGGAGAAAGTTTTGAATGAATTTCACCAAATTTGGCAAATCTGGTCCAAACTTGCAGCTGATGTAGTTTGAAATTTTTGAACTGGAGACCAGTGGATCTTCATGGTTCTAGGTTGAGGGTTCAAAGGACTAGGAGGGGAAAGAAGTTTGGTGGCAAAAATCAAAACAGAAAAAGGAGTTCCTTTGTAAATCTCCAAGTGCTATAAGAGAAGACAGAAATTTATTTGAATAGAATTTGAATGGAAATGATCACATGAGGAGGTTCAACTTGCTGGATTTGATGCAAATCATGATCCAAAGGTGAGGGAAGGGTTAGGAGAGAGGATTTGCACTAATGCCATGGCAAGAAGGAATAGTTGAAAGTGGCAAAGGACTTTCCAAAAGCCATAGTGCAAATTCAAGAAAAGGTTTTCAAAAGTTATTCTCTCAAATGAAAAACATTTTGACTTGAGCCCAAATGAAGAGCAAGAACTCCCCAGGTCAAAGGCAGATCTTGGGTGAATTCAAATAAAATTTTTGCCATAAAGAAAAAAATATTTGAGAGTGAGAGTTCTCTTGAAGAAACTTTTTAAATCACTCCCTTCAAGTCAAATAAAAATCTTTTTTGAAAAATCCAAATAAAAACTTGGGTGTCACAGTCCAAACGCAGCGAAACTTTTTGGAGATTTTTTTGGACCAGAAGACATCCACTGGGCCAAAGAAGCGCCTGGGGGTGCTCCGAGGGGAGCACAACCCACAAGGGCGCGCCAGGAGGCCCAGGCGCGCCCTGGTGGGTTGTGCCCACCTCGGGTGCCCCCTGAACCGACTCTTTGCTCTATAAATACCCCCAATATTCTAGAAACCCTAGGGGAGTCGACGAAAATCAATTCCAGCCGCCGCAGAGTCCAGAACCACCAGATCCAATCTAGACACCATCACGGAGGGGTTCACCACTTCCATTGGTGCCTCTTCGATGATGCGTGAGTAGTTCTTTGTAGACCTTCGGGTCCGTAGTTAGTAGCTAAATGGATTCCTCTCTCTCGTTTGATTCTCAATACAATAGTCTCTTGGAGATCCATATGATGTAACTCTTTTTGCGGTGTGTTTGTTGGGATCTGATGAACTTTGAGTTTACGATCAGTTATATCTTTTTATCCATGAAAGTTATTTGAGCCTTCTTTGATCTCTTATATGCATGATTGCTTATAGCCTCGTATTTCTTCTCCTATATTTGGGTTTTGTTTGGCCAACTTGATCTATTTATCTTGCAATGGGAAGAGGTGATTTGTAGTGGGTTCGATCTTACGGTGCTTGATCCCAGTTACAGAAGGGGAACCGACACGTATGTATCGCTACTAAGGATAAAACGATGGGGTCTATTTCTACATAAATAGATCTTGTCTACATCATGTCATTATTCTTATTGCATCACTTCGTTTCTCCATGAACTTAATACACTAGATGCATGCTGGATAGCGGTTGATGTGTGGAGTAATAGTAGTAGATGCAGGTAGGAGTCGGTCTACTAATCTTGGACGTGATGCCTATATAATGATCATTGCCTGGATATCGTCATGATTATTTGAAGTTCTACCAATTGCCCAACAGTAATTTGTTTACCCAGCGTTTGCTATTTTCTCGAGAGAAGCCACTAGTGAAACCTATGGCCCCCGGGTCACTTCCTCATATTATTTGCCTTTGCGATCTATTTTATTTGCCTTTTATTTTCAGATCTATTAAACCAAAAATACAAAAATATCTCGCTGCACTTTTTTTATTTGGTGTTTGATCTATCAATATTTACAACTCTCTCACGTCCGTTTGCCAATTTCTGGCGCCATTACCCGAAAGGGATTGACAACCCCTTTTACACGTCGGGTTGCGACTATTTGTTATTTGTGTGCAGGTGTTGTTTACGTTGTGTTGCTTGGTTCTCCTACTGGTTCGATAACCTTGGTTTCATCACTGAGTGAAATACCTACCGTTGATGTGCTGCATCATCCCTTCCTCTTTGGGGAAATACTGACGTAGTCTTAGCAGACATCACTAGTAAAACTCTAGACAGTGCCCAAAGAAATTATGCTATTACTGAAAAAGAATTTTCAGCAGTTGTGTTTGCTTGTGATAAGTTAAGATCTTACATTATTGATTCCAAAGTAATTGTTCACACTGATCATGCTGCTATAAAATATCTTATATATGGAAAAGAAAGATGCTAAACCTGGACTCATTAGGTGGGTTCTCTTGCTACAAGAAGTTGATTTACATATCACTGATAGGAAAGGAGCTGAGAACCCCGTAGCAGATAACCTGTCTAGGTTAGAAAATATTCTTGATGAGCCACTACCTATTGATGATAGTTTTCCTGATGAACAACTAGCTGCAATAAATGTTTCTCACAACACACCTTGTTATGTTGACTATGCTAATTACATTATTTTCTAAATATATACTACCTAGTTTCACATATCAACAAAAGAAAAAATTCTTTTATGATTTAGGACATTACTTTTGGGATGACCCACATCTTTATAAAGAAGGAGTAGATGGTATTATTAGACATTGTGACCTGAGCATGTACAGGAACAAATCCTACGTAAGTGTCATTCCGAAGCTTATGGAGGACGTCATGCAGGAGATAGAACTGCTCACAAGGTATTGCAATCTGGTTATTATTGGCCTACTCTCTTCAAGGATGCCCGTAAGTTTGTCTTATCTTGTGATGAATGTCAAAGAATTGGTAATATCGGCAAGCGTCAGGAAATGCCTATGAATTATTCACTTGTCGTTGTACCATTTGATGTTTAGGGTTTTGTATGGGACCTTTTCCTTCCTCTAATGTGTATACTCATATTTTGGTTGCTGTAGATTACGTTACAAAGTGGGTAGAAGCTATTCCAACTAGTAGTGCTGATCACAACACTTCCATTAAAATGCTTAAAGGAGTTATTTTCCCAAGGCTTGGAGTCCCTAGATATTTAATGACTGATGGTGGTTCACACTTTATTCATGGTGCTTTCCATAAACTGCTTGCTAAATATGATGTTAACCATAGAATTGCATCACCCTATCATCCTCAATCTAGTGGTCAAGTTGAACTTAGCAATAGAGCAATAAAATTAATATTACAAAAAACAGTGAATAGATCCCGAAAGAATTGGTCTAAGAAATTAGATGATGCACTTTGGGCTTACCAAACAGCTTATAAAAATCCTATGGGTATGTCTCCTTATAAAATGGTTTATGGAAAAGCTTGTCATTTGCCACTTGAGTTAGCACATAAAGCATACTGGGCAATTAAAGAACTCAACTATGATTTCAAACTTGCCGGTAAAAAGAGGTTATTTGATATTAGCTCACTAGATGAATGGAGAACCCAAGCTTATGAAAATGCCAAATTATTCAAAGAAAAAGTTAAAAGATGGCATGACAAAAGAATCCAGAAGCAGGAATTCAAAGTTGGAGAATATGTTCTCCTGTACAACTCTCGTTTTAGATTCTTTGCAGGGGAACTTCTTTTCAAATGGGAAGGACCTTATATTATCAAAGAGGTTCATTGTTTTGGAGCCATTAAGATCAATAATGCCGAAGGTACAAACCCAAAGGTGGTCAATGGACAAAGAATCAAACATTATATCTCAGGTACACATATTAATATTGAAAGCAATTTTATCCAAACCAAGACACCGGAAGAACATATAAAAGAAACCCTTCCAGAACACTCCAGAATCCTGAAAAAGAGGAGGAACGTGATACCGTAAGTAAACAGACTCCGTAAAGTCCGCAAAAATATTTTCTGTCAGTTTTTAGAATATAACAAAACTTAGGAAGATAAGAAACAATCAGGAAGGCAACCGAGGAGGGCACGATACACCAGGGCGCGCCTGCCCTCCCTGGCATGCCCAGGTGGGTTGTGTCCACCTCGAGAACCTTCTCGACTCCGTTTTCCTTCCATTTTGCTTGTTTCCCAAGATAAACAATCTTTATATACCCCCGGACATATTGACCACCACATCACGGAGAAATCTTTTGTTCTTGTTTCTTGCTGTTTTCTGACAGATATAAATCGCCATGGCCACATCGAGCTCCTCCAAGGACAAGTTCTTCAAAAGGGTAATCAACCCCTACTTGTCGGAGGTGCTGAAGCACCCTCAAACCATCGAGATGCATGAGGGAGTGCTCCACATCCGGGATATTCAAGGGCCCAAGGGGACGGGAACCGTGGAGGCCAGGCTCGAAGCCATGGAGCAGGAGGTCTTCAAGTGCAAGGGAATGGTGGAGCGTGAAATCAATGCCAACCACCTCATGATTACAGATTCCACCAGTGATCACAAGGTGGATGACCGGTCCATGAAGTACATCGCCTTCACCCTCAACGAGCAAATCAACTTTCTGCAAAGCCAAATCTATGATCTAAAAAATCAAGTCTTTGAATATGAGGCAAGATTTAAAGGTATGAGTTTAGCTGCCAGTTGTAGGACTCACGAGACTCATTCTTCCTCTTATGATGGTGAGCTTCTTCCATGGAAGCCGGAGGATAAGCTCACTACTACTTCATCACCACAACCACCATCATCTTCCCCACAAAAGGAGACTTAAGTACATGGTTATGGGCACTCCCCTTCGCTTGTGCAAGCTGGGGAGGTGCCCCGATATCGTATCACCATCACTTTCATTACCTTTACCTTTCTTAGTTCGATATTTAGTTATCTTTTGAATTAGTTGAATAAAAGTTCTGCATGACCTATCTTCGAGTCTTAGTTCTCGTAATATATCTATCTATATAATCGAGTGAGAGTTATATAATGAAGTTTAGTTTTTGCTTCTTTACTTTTTTGTCTCAATCAAAATAAAAGAAAATAATGAAAAAGATCATATGCTAATCTTATGGCAAGTAATGACATCACATAAGGAAAAGTACAAGTGGTAAAATTTGTTGAAAGCCGACAGACATAGCATTGGTCAATGATGCAATTCATGATAGAATTAATAAGGGAAGAGAAGATTCACATGAAAATACACTATCTTGGACATCTTTTATGATTGTGAGCTCTCATTAAATATTATATGCCAAAATGTTTGACGTTGGACAAGGAAGACAACGTAATGATTTATGTTTGTTCATATTCACATAGAAGTTATATTGTCATGGATCATCCAACATGTTGGAGCTTGCCTTTCCCCCTCATGCTAGCCAAATTCTTGCACCAAGTAGAGATACTACTTGTGCTTCCGAATATCCCTTAAACTAGTTTTGCCATGAGAGTTGTGATGCCCCCGATTTGACCATACACTAATCATGCACGCAAATGTGTACGATCAAGATCAGGGACTCACGGGAAGATATCACAACACAACTCTACAACACAAATAAGTCATACAAGCATCATAATACAAGCCAGGGCCGAGGGCTCGAATACAATTGCTCGATCGTAGACGAGTCAGCGGAAGCAACAATATCTGAGTACAGACATAAGTTAAACAAGTTTGCCTTAAGAAGGCTAGCACAAAAGTAGCAACGATCGAAAAGGCAAGGCCTCCTGCCTGGGACCTCCTAACTACTCCTCGAAGCCGAACTCCATGTAGAATCATCCTCGGGATCTCTAGCTCCTGGACTCCAGCATCTGGTTGCGACAACCAGGTATAGAAAGGGGAAAAGAGGGAGAAAAGCAACCGTGAGTACTCATCCAAAGTACTCGCAAGCAAGGAGCTACACTACATATGCATGGGTATATGTGTAAAGGGCCATATCGATGGACTGAACTACAGAATGCCAGAATAAGAGGGGGATAGCTAATCCCGTCGAAGACTACGCTTCTGGCCACCTCCATCTTCCAGCATGTAGGAGAGAGTAGGTGGCAAGTTCACCAAGTAGCATCGTATAGCATAATCCTACCCGGCGATCCCCTCCTCGTCGCCCTGTTAGAGAGCGATCACCGGGTTGTATCTGGCACTTGGAAGGGTGTGTTTTATTAAGTATCCAATTCTAGTTGTCATAAGGTCAAGGTACAACTCTGGGTCGTCCTTTTACCGAGGGACACGGCTATTCGAATAGATAAACTTCCCTGCAGGGGTGCACCACATAACCCAACACGCTCGATCCCATTTGGCCGGACACACTTTCCTGGGTCATACCCGGCCTCGGAAGATCGACACGTCGCAGCCCCACCTAGGCTCAACAGAGAGGTCAACACGCCGGTCTAAATCCTATGCGCGCAGGGGTCTGGGCCCATCGCCCATTGCACACCTGCACGTTGCGTACGCGGCCGGAAGCAGACCTAGCCTAGCAGGCGTTCCAGTCCAATCCGGCGCACGCCGCTTCGTCGCTGACGTCAAGAAGAGCTTCGGCTGATACCACGACGTCGAGTGCCCATAACTGTTCCCGCGTAGTTGGTTAGTGCGTATAGACCAAATGGCCAGACTCAGATCAAATACCAAGATCTCGTTAAGCGTGTTAAGTATCCGCGAACGCCGACCAGGGCCAGGCCCACCTCTCTCCTAGGTGGTCTCAACCTGCCCTGTCGCTCCGCCACAAAGTAACAGTCGGGGGCCGTCAGGAACCCAGCCCACCTCTACCGGGATGGAGCCACCTGTCCTTTCAGCCCCCTCATCAGAATCACTTGCGGGTACTCAATCGAGCCGACCCGACTTTAGTCACCACATGTATCATGTATAAAGTATAAAGTATATACCCGTGATCACCTCCCACAGTGATCACGGCCAGTAGTATAGCATGGCAGACGGACAAGAATGTAGGGCCACTGATGGAAAAACTAGCATCCTATTCTAAGCAGTAGGATAGCAGGTAAGGGTAACAACTGTAGCAACAATGAGAGGCTATGCAACAGAATAGGGTTAACCGAAAGCAGTAACATGCTACACTACTCTAATGCAAGCAGTATAGAGAAGAATAGGCGATATCTGGTGATCAAGGGGGGGGGCTTGCCTGGTTGCTCTGGCAAGAAGGGTTCGTCGTCGATGTAGTCGATCACAAGGGTACCAGCAGCGGTCTCGGAGTCTACCGGAAAGAAGTAACGGAGGGGGAACACAATAAATAACAGAGCAATCAAAGCATCACAAAGCATAACATGGCAATACGCGGTGCTAGGGGTGACCTAACGTAGTACTAGGCGATACTGGCGAAGAGGGGAAACATCCGGGAAAGTATCCCCGGTGTTTCGCGTTTTCAGACAGACGGTCCAGAGGGGGAAAGTTGCAGGTTCGCTATGCTAGGGACGCGTGGCGGACGAACGGTCTGCGTATTCGGATTCGTCTCGTCGTTCTGAGCAACTTTCATGTACAAAGTATTTTCATCCGAGTTACGGATTATTTTATATTAATTTATAAAGATTTAATCATTTTCTAGATTTCCTGGTTTTAATTTAATTCGAAATTAAATAGCTAAATGCTAGGTGCACCTAGCTCTGCATACACAGAAGTATACCAGAGGCAGACAGGTGGGCCAGGGGGTCCCTGTTGACCAGTCAACGTTTGACTGGTCAACAGGGGGTGGGGCCCCCTGTCATTGGCTGTTACATTAACTAACTAGTTAATTTAGTCTAACTAGGTTATTAGGGTAATAGATTTTAATTAGTTTAATTGAACCTAATTAATTAATTAATTAATTAGTTAATTAAATTAATTAACTTAATATTAATTAATTAGTTAATTAAATTAATTAATATTTTTATTTACTTATTATCATTTTTTTATTCTTTTTTATATACGTTCTGAGGGGTGCGGCCCCACATGTCATAGGGCCAGGGGGGACTGGCCCAGTGGTAAGTGGCCCTGGCCATAGCGGGCATGGGCGCACGGGCGCTAGCCCGACTGGGCACTGGCCAGGCCAGCCACGGCGAGGCTCGCCGGCCGGAGCAGCAGCAGGCAGCGGCTGCGGCGGAGCGGGAGCAAGGGGGCGAGGCCGCGGAGCGAGGGCGGCGAGTGCGGGAAGCGTCGGCGAGCGCGACGCGCGGTTCGGTGGCTCCCGGCAGCAAGCGGATGGTGCGGTGGCGCGGGCGAGCACCGGCGTGAGGGCACGGGGAGGAGGAGGAGGACCGGGGTCCTCACCGGCGTTGGTGAGCAGGGGGGCGGCGAGGCTCGGTGGAGCCTTTGGGGAGGAGGACGAGGATGCGTCGTCGGCGAGGAGGAGACGAGGAGGACGAGGCGACGGGCGGTGGCGGGGTCCGGTGAGGAGGAGGCCGTGGCACGGGGACGACGGAGAAGCTGCGGGGCGGAGGCGGCAGCCCTCGGGCGCGGGCGTGCTCGTCGGGGCCGCGGGGAGCCGCGGCGGACGCGACCGAGACGGCGAAGCGCCGGCACGGCAGTGGTTGCGGAGGCGGGCGCCGGTCGAGGCCGGACAGGGAGGTGAGGGTCGACGATGGGCGGAGCAGGAGAGAATGGAGGGAGGAGAGGCTGCGAGGGAGGGTCGGGCATGAGGCTTCTCGCCTCTGGGCGTGCGGCGGCGCGAGGGATGGTGAGGGGAGCGAGAGGAGTTCGTGGGGGGGGGAAGTGGTGGTAGTGGGGCTAGGGTTCGGTGCCCCAGGGGGTATAGGCCAGGGGCTGGGCCGGCCGGTAGGTTGGCCTGGTGGCCAGCTGGGCTACGGCCCAGCAGGGGGGTTTCTTTTTGTTTCTTTTGGTTTTTGTTTATTTGTGTTTTCTTTTTCTTTGTACTTATTTTCCTTTTTCGTTTTACCTTAGTTTTTGATTTATTATAGTCTTGTAAAATACTGTATTTAACTCCTAAATTAGTGTCATGGTCTAGCCCTGTGCCACAAAAAGGTTGGGCCCCCAAATAAAATAGTGTAACAATTTAATATTTACAGAAGGCATTATTTCAATTGTTATAGCCAATGTTTTAGTTATTTTGGAGCATTTACATATTTCATAAAAATGTGGCTTCATCACCATAATTACCTATGCATTATATGTCACCTCTAGAACACTTTAGTTTTGATTTTCGAAAACTTTTAATGTTTGCCTAAAATTCAAATTTGATTTTGAAACGTTTTGATCTAACGCGAGGTTAGCAACAGTAACAGAGGTGACGTGGCATCATTAGCGTAGGTTTACTGTAGCATAATTATCCGGGCGTCACAACTCTCCTCTACTACAAGAAATCTCGTCCCGAGATTTAAGAGGGGAGTAAGGGGAAGATTAGGTTACGAAATTCCAACGGATCTTCTCGGCCTTGGTTGCTCTTCTCGAAGAGATCAATCCATTAAGTTGATGCCTTCATTCCTCTTCTCCAGGTCATTATGATGAAGTTGTCATCCTTCCTTCAGGATCTTCACCGTACTTACGAAAGGTTAAGAGGGGAAAACTCTATAAGGACGGATTCTAACAGGATTGAGCATCAGACGGTTAACTCGGGGGAAGAAGCATAAGTATCTCTCGAATTGAAACTTAAGAAGATATCGAGAGCAAAGTAAGAAGGTACCATGAGAAGTTTCAAATGGATAGGTAATGGTTCGATGTCTGAAACCAAGTGCGAAAGGGATCCAGAGCAACGAGATTAAGTATTGCGTCTGTTACGAAAATAGATCACTAGGAAGGTGGCCCGTGAATTACATACGAGGCCATGCGCGAGGAACAACCTTGGGAACAGGGGGTGTACAGGAGAGTCAGGTTTCGATCCTGTGGAACTGTGGGTTATGGGCCCACCTTGTGGTTAAAGTAGGAAGGGCAGTGACATCTTGCATGATCATGGTAGCAAGGCATGTCAGAGGGTAGCCTGTCAGTTATATGTCAGCAACATTGTCGGTACCAAGGGCGAGGGACGAAGAGAACCATTTTCCTGCTCGTTGAACGAGGCGGAATAATAGGCAAGGTTCTCGTCCATCGGTGGCTACCGGAATGTCATCAACAATAGTAACAGGGTCTTATTGACAGAGTAGTACACCGAGGTGTTTACATAAGCAGTGAATTATTACTGCTTAGATCATATAGATCACAAGAAAGATTAAATAAAATAATGGAAAGGAAAAGGGTGATCATCAGATTAAACAGAACAATGGAAAGGAAAATGTGTTTAAACACATATTTCAAGGGTATATCCTTCCCAAGGACAAGCTGAGCATGATATCCATGACAGGATATAATGTAGAAAACTCTTTAGGTAGGGGAGAGAAATTTCATGACATTACCCATACAACGGTGTTTGGATAATTGAGCAGGAAACATTTAGCATTGGGCTTCAAATGTTCCTGTTGAAAATCGGAGTACCATAGACATGCTTCGAGATAGCATTGACATGGTCAACAGGTGAAGATCAGACTTTGGAAACAAAAAGGATCCATCAGGAACAACTTATAGAATAAGTCTTACAATTTCCTCATGGAAGAATGGATAACCTTGCTGAAAGGAAGAACTATAACAATAGGTCCTCCGGCCAGTTGTGCTAGGCATGACATCACCCTACCGGGTCATATAAAGACCAATGTATAACTCTTGGAAATATGTTCCAACCATCATATCTGACCGAGATTCAGATCTGATTGGTGTCAGGATACCTCAGACTCAGGATGTCTGAGAAGAAAGGTGCAACACAAATTGATGGGATGACATTGTAAGATTCTCGGGAAATGAACTATGAAAGCAAGTTCCGAAACAAGAGTTCATCATTAAACCAAGGAGAGGGTTAGGAGGTGGCTGATGGACTCAGCGACATTCCATTGAGATTTCCAAAAGATGGATTTCCACAATTATGTGTACAAGGAGATAGCTTTTGTCAGTTCAAATGATATAATGAGGTATGCTCGAGGAAACATACACGATTGAACATTGGTTGACGGTGCACCCGAAATATGGGCTAGGCAGCACAATCAATGTTCGAATGATAATTCAATAAGCCATAGACGTAGAATGAAACTATAGACCAATAACTTCAAAGCAATAGGGTTGCTAGAAGTTTAGAATTTACACATCACAAACCATTTGTCGGTATTCCGGTTAGAAACAACACGGGGACCAAGAAAAGAATGGTGATGTTAAATAAGTATCACTTGTATCAAGAATTCTTAAGGGTGGTGAATTTCCCATGACATTCTTGACATAAAAGATAGCAATACTCCAAGGTAGAACATAACATAAGTTGGATAGCAAGGATCTCAAGGTACAACACAAAACATGAACAAGTTTGTGTTGAAGGGAAAGCAAGAATGTTGCCGATGATAACACAAATCATCGAGGGGCAAGGATGGTATTTCTCATCATGAATTCAATTGATATCCTGGAGGAACTCAGAATGTTGATGATGATCATGACAAACTTTGTCGAGAGGTTTCATGGAGATGTAATCGGTTGGCGATGACATCAAGTCAAAGGAATGATGAAGCGAAATGTTATTGGGACCATGAGTACGACACAAACTCGAATTCAAGCTTGTCGTTCAAGGTGGAACGATAAGACGAGGAAATCGGCGTAAGCTTAGATCATCATCTAAGGTTGCGCTCCGGAACTAAGGACCCGGTAGCACAGTTAAAATTAGCACGATAATGATGTAGCCGATCAGGCTAGGAGTGACGTGATGGAGTATTAAACTTCTCAACAACAAAGTACTGGGAGTACCGAATCTCAGTGTTGATTTGATTCACAAATCGGAGTTCTCGGTTGACGACAACCCAGAACACGTGGAGTGACTATGATGGGGAAAGGTACTACTTCATTAGAAACTCATAAGATGAAGTGCAATGGGTTGATATCCTCGAGATACCAGGGGGTAATACTCGAAGGTAGAACAAAATAGAGGTTGGGAAGGCGTACTGATCTGCAGAAGGCAAGTACTTTAACTTGTCCGAGAAATAGAATCAAAAGAGAACAATCATGGTCGGAACCACGGTTGCAAAGGATCAATTCACATATACCAGATGATATTTATCAAGGAAATAGTTATTATTACAAGAAGCTTCCATGATAGGATCTACATCGTGTCCATGGGCATGAACACAAAGGTTCAAGGTCGACTCCCACTTCTCCAATGCATAACCTTTCATTCACTTCTCATTTTTCAAAGAAGTTGTAGTGTTGAAATTTTATCTGGCAAAATACCAGAAGAGTATGACTTGTGAAAACCTTCGGGTTCATACGGTTTTTAGGGAAGGTATAGGTTCAATCCATCGGGAAATCTTAGAAACATATACCTCAAACTTCAAGAGTAAAATCACCAGCTCAAAAGTAGAGTATGGTTATCAAGCAGAGGATACAAATTACCAAAGGCGTTATATATCCATGGAAATGATCACAAGGTTATTGAATATGAAGGACACTGTCGGATAATAACCCAACAAGGGGCCTTGTGGTCTACAATGGAGCTGATGCGAGTATCGGTACTCTATCAGAGGAAGAAGGAACGAAAGGGCACCTGACTATAAAAACAACTGAGTAATTCAAAGCTCAAATGCAAAGGAATTATCATTTCCAAATCAAGGGATCAGAAGCCAATGGTCTGATTAAGAATGAATAAGTTGAATAGACTTAGGGGTACAATCGACGGAAATTTGATTGGTCGATAACCAGTTCACGTTTCAAATGACGTCTGAGCCGGAAGGCTGAATTCTAGGCTCTGATTGAGGATTGCGAGCATTCGCAACAAATTGAATCAACGGACTCAAAATGATAATGACAAGAGATGCCAACAAGATTACGAGACTTAAGATTAATCATAATGCAAGTAAGCAAGAATTTCAAGAGCAAAAAGGCTCCTGAGGATTTTCGGAAGATCGAATGGTATTTTGAACACTTTTGTGAAATACTTGAATCAACTGGGGATGAGCGGATACTCGGTAAGTGCGAGAATTATCCGTAGGGGTATTCAGGTGACAAAGAATAGCAAGGCAGTAAGCTCAAAGGATTCTCGGAATAACAGAGAGAATTTAGGGGTATCTTGTAAAAACAAGATCAACTGGGAAACATTGTATGAATGGCGAGTATACCTGGTTATCCATAGGAGTTTATCGATGAAAGGGAATTGCAAAAGCGATGAACACAAGTTCTCGGGTTATCAGCGGAGAGTATCTTCAGGGTCTTCACGTGCAGCAGACAATCATCAGTAATAAGGGGCTCTCCGGGTGAAAGTGATAACGAGATCCTAATGTTAGATTTAGCAAAATTCACTTAACCCGAATAAAAGAGAGATTAGAGTCTCAGAGTATAGACAAGGAGTAAAAGATCCTAATACCACCCAATGGCGACGTGGGCCCGTAAGCCACACAGCCATGTTAGTAAAAGTTTTTCAATGACTAGACTCGACTTCGGCCAAGGAGTTGGAAGGGGGATTCCTACAGGCAGTTGGCTCTGATACCAACTTGTGACGCCCCCGATTTGACCGTACACTAATCATGCACGCAAACGTGTACGATCAAGATCAGGGACTCACGGGAAGATATCACAACACAACTCTAAAACATAAATAAGTCATACAAGCATCATAATACAAGCCAAGGGCCTTGAGGGCTCGAATACAAGTGCTCGATCATAGACGAGTCAGCGGAAGCAACAATATCTGAGTACAGACATAAGTTAAACAAGTTTGCCTTAAGAAGGCTAGCACAAAAGTAACAACGATCGAAAAGGCAAGGCCTCCTGCCTGGGACCTCCTAACTACTCCTCGAAGCCGAACTCCATGTAGAATCATCCTTGGGATCTCTAGCTCCTGGACTCCAGCATCTGGTTGCGACAACCAGGTAGAATGGAAAGGGGGAAAAGAGGGAGAAAAGCAACCGTGAGTACTCATCCAAAGTACTCGCAAGCAAGGAGCTACACTACATATGCATGGGTATATGTGTAAAGGGCCATATCGGTGGACTGAACTGCAGAATGCCAGAATAAGAGGGGGATAGCTAATCCTGTCGAAGACTACGCTTCTGGCCACCTCCATCTTGCGGCATGTAGGAGAGAGTAGATGGTAAGTTCACCAAGTAGCATCGTATAGCATAATCCTACCCGGCGATCCCCTCCTCGTCGCCCTGGTAGAGAGCGATCACCGGGTTGTATCTGGCACTTGGAAGGGTGTGTTTTATTAAGTATCCAGTTCTAGTTGTCATAAGGTCAAGGTACAACTCCGGGTCGTCCTTTTACCGAGGGACACGGCTATTCGAATAGATAAACTTCCCTGCAGGGGTGCACCACATAACCCAACACGCTCGATCCCATTTGGCCGGACACACTTTCCTGGGTCATGCCCGGCCTCGGAAGATCGACACGTCGTAGCCCCACCTAGGCTCAACAGAGAGGTCAACACGCCGGTCTAAATCCTATGCGCGCAGGGGTCTGGGCCCACCGCCCATTGCACACCTGCACGTTGCGTATGCGGCCGGAAGCAGACCTAGCCTAGCAGGCGTTCCAGTCCAATCCGGCACGCGCCACTCCGTCGCTGACGTCAAGAAGAGCTTCGGCTGATACCACGATGTCGAGTGCCCATAACTGTTCCCGCGCAGTTGGTTAGTGCGTATAGACCAAATGGCCAGACTCAGATCAAATACCAAGATCTCGTTAAGCGTGTTAAGTATCCACGAACGCCGACCAGGGCCAGGCCAACCTCTCTCCTAGGTGGTCTGAACCTGCCCTGTCGCTCCGCCACAAAGTAACAGTCGGGGGCCGTCAGGAACCCAGGCCCACCTCTACCGGGATGGAGCCACCTGTCCTTTCAGCCCCCTTATCAGAATCACTTGCGGGTACTCAATGAGTCGACCCGACTTTAGTCACCACATGTATCATGTATAAAGTATAAAGTATATACCCGTGATCACCTCCCACAGTGATCACGGGCCAGTAGTATAGCATGGCAGACGGACAAGAATGTAGGGCCACTGATGGAAAAACTAGCATCCTATTCTAAGCAGTAGGATAGGAGGTAAGGGTAACAACTGTAGCAACAATGAGAGGCTATGCAATAGAATAGGGTTAACCGAAAGCAGTAACATGCTACACTACTCTAATGCAAGCAGTATAGAGAAGAATAGGCGATATCTGGTGATCAAGGGGGGGCTTGCCTGGTTGCTCTGGCAAGAAGGGTTCGTCGTCAATGTAGTCGATCACAAGGGTACCAGCAGCGGTCTCGGAGTCTACTGGAAAGAAGTAACGGAGGGGGAACACAATAAATAACAGAGCAATCAAAGCATCAAAAAGCATAACATGGCAATATGCGGTGCTAGGGGTGACCTAACGTAGTAGTAGGCGATACTGGCGAAGAGGGGAAACATCCGGGAAAGTACCCCCGGTGTTTCGCGTTTTCGGACAGATGAACCGGAGGGGGAAAGTTGTGTGTTTGCTATGCTAGGGATGTGTGGCGGACGAACGGGTTGCGTATCCGGATTCGTCTCGTCGTTCTGAGCAACTTTCATGTACAAAGTATTTTCATCCGAGTTACGGATTATTTTATATTAATTTATAAAGATTTAATCATTTTCTAGATTTCCTGGTTTTAATTTAATTCGAAATTAAATAGCTAAATGCTAGGTGCACCCAGCTCTGCGTACACAGAAGTGTACCAGAGGCTGACAGGTGGGCCAGGGGGTCCCTGTTGACCAGTCAACGTTTGACTGGTCAACAGGGGGTGGGGCCCCCTGTCATTGGCTGTTACATTAACTAACTAGTTAATTTTGTCTAACTAGGTTGTTAGGGTAACAGATTTTAATTAGTTTAATTGAACCTAATTAATTAATTAATTAGTTAATTAAATTAATTAACTTAATATTAATTAATTAGTTAATTAAATTAATTAATATTTTTATTTACTTATTATCTTTTTTTATTCTTTTTTATATACGTTCTGAGGGGTGCAGCCCCACATGTCATAGGGCCGGGGGGACTGGCCCAGTGGTAAGTGGCCCTGGCCATAGCGGGCACGGGCGCACGGGCGCTAGCCCGGCTGGGCACTGGCCAGGCCAGCCACGGCAAGGCTCGCCGGCCCGAGCAGCAGCAGGCAGCGGCTGCGGCGGAGCGGGAGCAAGGGGGTGAGGCCGCGGAGCGAGGGCGGCGAGTGCGGGAAGCGTCGGCGAGCGCGACGCGCGGTTCGGTGGCTCCCGGCAGCAAGCGGATGGTGCGGTGGCGCGGGCGAGCGCCGGCGTGAGGGCACGGGGAGGAGGAGGAGGAGGACCGGGGTCCTCACCGGCGTTGGTGAGCAGGGGGCGGCGAGGCTCGGTGGAGCCTTTGGGGAGGAGGACGTGGATGCGTCGTCGGCGAGGAGGAGACGAGGAGGACGAGGCGACGGGCGGTGGCGGGGTCCAGTGAGGAGGAGGCCGTGGCACGGGGACGATGGAGAAGCTGCGGGGCGGAGGCGGCAGCCCTCGGGCGCGGGCGTGCTCGTCGGGGCCGCGGGGAGCCGTGGCGGACGCGACCGAGACGGGGAAGCGCCGGCACGGCAGTGGTTGCGGAGGCGGGCGCCGGTCGAGGCCGGACAGGTAGGTGAGGGTCGACGATGGGTCGGGCATGAGGCTTCTCGCCTCTGGGCGTGCGGCGGCGCGAGGGATGGTGAGGGGAGCGAGAGGAGTTCGTGGGGGGGAAGTGGTGGTAGTGGGGCTAGGGTTCGGTGCCCCAGGGGGTATAGGCCAGGGGCTGGGCCGGCCGGTAGGTTGGCCTGGTGGCCAGCTGGGCTACGGCCCAGCAGGGGGGTTTCTTTTTGTTTCTTTTGGTTTTTTGTTTATTTGTGTTTTCTTTTTCTTTGTACTTATTTTTTTTTGTTTTACCTTAGTTTTTTATTTATTATAGTCTTGTAAAATACTGTATTTAACTCCTAAATTAGTGTCATGGTCTAGCCCTGTGCCACAAAAAGGTTGGGCCCCCAAATAAAATAGTGTAACAATTTAATATTTACAGAAGGCATTATTTCAATTGTTATAGCCAATGTTTTAGTTATTTTGGAGCATTTACATATTTTATAAAAATGTGGCTTCATCACCATAATTACCTATGCATTATATGTCACCTCTAGAACACTTTAGTTTTGATTTTCGAAAACTTTTAATGTTTGCCTAAAATTCAAATTTGATTTTGAAACGTTTTGATCTAACGCGAGGTTAGCAACAGTAACAGAGGTGATGTGGCATCATTAGCATAGGTTTACTGTAGCATAATTATACGGGCGTCACACCACCATACCTACCTATGGATTGAGTAAGATCCTTCAAGTAAGTTGTCATCGGTGCAATAAGGCAATAAAAAATTGCTTCTAAATGTGTTGGATCATTTAGTGTAAGAGAAAATTGAGCGTTGTACGAACTTGTGAAGGCAAAGTAATAAAGCGACGGACTGCATAATAAAGGTTGCTATCATAAGGGGCAATAAAATGCGACCTTCTTTTGCACTAAGAGATTGAGGATACAAACCAATAAACGCATGACAACCTCTGCTTCCCTCTACGAAGGGCCTATCTTTTATTTTCATGTATTTACTTTTATGCAAGAGTCAAAGTATTCTTCCCTATTCCTTTTTTTCTCTTTTTGCAAGCATCATGTGGTGAGGAAAGATCTAGGCACATATATCCAATTGGATATGAGTGAGCATGAGTTATTATTGTTGACATCACCCTTGAGGTGGATACATTGGGAGGCGAAACTATAAGCCCCTATGTTTCTATGTGTCCGGTTGAAACTGTTTTCTCATGTGTATACGGTGAGTGTTAGCAATCATAAAATACTAAATGATGCTTGAGTATGTGGACTTTCCAAAGGGCTCCGATACGAGACCCTTCCTGAAAATGTGATGGATTGTAATTGCAAAGTTGACTGAGAACATAGTTTGTTAGTTTTCAATAGAGTTTATGCTTTATACTTTGATGTTGTGATGAATTCTTACTTGTTCATGAGAAGTTATATGATAAAGTTTGTTGCTGTTATAATAATAAACATGATGCTACTATGTCCGTATTTTGTTTTTATCGACACCTCTCTCTCTCTCTCTCTCTCTCTCTAAGCATGTGGGTATCTTTTTCGATATCGGTTTTTCGCTTGAGGACAAGCGAGGTCTAAGATTGGGGGAGTTGATACGTCCATTTTGCATCATGTTTTCCCACTGGTATTTATAATGTTTTTATGCATAATAATGCTTTATGGAGTAATTCTAATGCATTTTCTCTCATAATATGCAAGGTTTACACAAAGAGGGAGAATATCGGTAGCTGGAATTCTAGACCTGAAAAAGCTAGTCAGGGCACCTATTCTGCACATCTCCAAATGAGCTGAAAATTTACGGAGAATTATTTTGGAATATATGAAAAATACTGGAGAAAATAACTGCCAGAGGGGGCACCTGGTGACCACAAGACACCAGGGCACGCCAGCCCCACCAGCGCGCCCTGGTGGATTGTGGGCAGCCCGGCCCACCTCTGGTGCCCATCTTCTGGTATATAGGTCATTTTGACCTAGAAAAAATCAGGAGAGGACTTTTGGGACGGAGCACCACCATCTTGAGGTGGAACTTGGGTAGGAGAACTTTTGCCCTCCGGAAGAGCGGTTCTGCCGGGGGAACTTTCCTCCCGGAAGGGGGAAATCGAAGCCATCGTCATCACCAACAACCCTCTCATCTTTAGGAGGGCAATCTCCATCAACATATTCAACATCACCATCTTCTGTCAAACCCTAGTTCATCTCTTGTGCTCAATCTTTGTACCGGAACCTCAGATTGGTACCTGTGGGTGACTAGTAGTGTTGATTACATCTTTTAGTTGATTACTATATGGTTTATTTGGTGGAAGATTATATGTTCAGATCCATTATGCTATTTAATACCCCTCTGATCTTGAGCATGAATATCATTTGTGAGTAGTTAACTTTGTTTTTTAGGTCACAGGAGAAGTCGTGTTGCAAGTAATCATGTGAACTTGATATGTGTTCAATATTTTGATGATATGTATGTTGTGATTCCCTTAGTGGTGTCATGTGAACGTCGACTACATGGCACTTCACCATGTTTGGCCCTAAGGGAATGCATTGTGGAGTAGTTATTAGATGATGGGTTGCTAAAGTGACAGAAGCTTAAACCCTAGTTCATGCGCTACTTCATAAGGGACCGATTTGGATCAAAATGTTTAATGTTATGGTTAGATTTTATCTTGATATTGTCCTTGTAGTTGTGGATGCTTGCGAGGGGGTTAATCATAAGTGAGAGGTTTGTTCAAGTAAGAACAACACCCAAGCACCGGTCCACCCACATATCAAATTATCAAAGTAGCAAAGGCGAATCAAACTAACATGATGAAAGTGACTAGATGAAACTCCCGTGTGCCCTCAAGAACACTTTGCTTATTATAAGAGACCGTTTTGGCATGTCCTTTGCCACAAAAGGATTGGGCTACCTTGCTGCACTTTATTTACCATTACCGTTACTTTCCCGTTACAAATTATCTTGCTATCAAACTACGTGTTACCGACTATTTTAGTGCTTGCAGAAAATACCTTGCCGAAAACCACTTGTCATTTCCTTCTGCTCCTCATTGGGTTTGACACTCTTACTTATCGAAAGGACTATGATTGATCCCCTATACTTGTGGTTCATCAAATTGCTCCTTGGTATAAGACTCCTTCGATGGTCCAATTAGTTCTTGTTCTAGTGGATTATGTTTTGCATATTTTGCTGCTATTGGTGACCATGTATATGAGCTTGCATGTTGAATTTGTATGGTTCTAAGTAGTTTTGATGCATGATATAGCCGCTAGACACTTGTGGGAGTAGTTGCTATCAATTTTGTTGAGTTTCATTCAATTCTAATTTGGGGACTAAAAATTTCAGATTTTTTTAGAGGAAATAGAATGCTTAGGAGGGTCTTCTCTGGGGGTTCTTCAAGCAAGAGCTCCCCAAGGCCTGCAATTTGTGAACCGGACCTCGACCCACCTCAAGATGCCATCGTGAAAGCTTGTGAATGGTCATCTGATGCCTTCATGATCAATGCTGGCATCAAGGAAGAATTTGACATGTACGTAAAAAATGCCGAGCTGATGGACTTCATATCAGATAAGTGTCCGCAATATCGTGACCTCACTAATTCCTTTGTGCGGATATTCAAGTATGTATCTCGCCACTATTCTCATGATGTTATCTTCAACCTTTATGAAAATTCTTATCGCACGAGTGTTCGAGAATTTGCACAGCTTGTAGAATTCCCTTTTGGGGGACTTGGCTTGAACATCACAAATTTGATTGTAATGAATTTCTCATGAGTATTACCCAAGGACAAACTAGAGTTGTAATGCAGCCTAGAATTGGGAGCAATCATTTTACTACCATTCATTATTTTTGCGTTGTTCATAGGAAGAAGAATAAATGGTAAACATGACCTCAGTACCCTGTGTACTTTTGTTTTAAGCATTCTTAAAAGTGATGTATTGGGTGATAAAAAATTTAATTTTGGGTCCATCATCACACGTCGCATAAATAAAAACTCTTTTGATTGAGATCTTTATCGAGGGATTTAAGCCAACTGGTTACCTGCTTATCTTAGTATTCCTATTATCTTGATTATGATGCCATGGTTCGCCATCAATTTCTCGAAAGGGAAACCCACCATTTTGATACAGGCTGATCTTCAGCAAGAATCGTGCTATCCATATTACTTTGCATGCCCCTACCTTCTTTAACTTTCAGGAAAAACAAAGATACTATATACTTGAGGAGGAGGATGAGGCGTACACGGCAGCGAAGGAGGCCGCTCGACGGAACGAAGCCGCCCTCCAGGCGTTAGCAACTGCACTCGAGTACAACTCGAACTATCGCTACGATTTCTACCAAGGCCAGCCTTGGCCGTAGACCAAGTTAGGCCAAAAAGCTAAGCTTGGGGGAGTAAGTATTCTCACTGACATTACATTCATGTACCACACATTCATTCCAGTTGTCGGTGTTCATGCTTTTTCATTGTGTATCCATGTTTCGCTTTATTTTGTTTTCTTTTGTGTGTTCGAAAAACTTTTAAAATCCAAAATTATTTCTTGCTTATTTTTGGTTTTCCTTTCTTGTTTAGTTAGTTCATAGTAGTAAAAGAAAAACCCAAAATGATTTCTCGTTTCTTCTTTTGTTAGGAGTTCATCGGTGTAAATATTTTTTCTCACTTTCCGTATTCCTTCGTTAGGTTGATTTCTTTAGAAAACTAAAAACTCCAAAAATATTTCAGTGTGTTTCTCCGAATTTCCTTTCTTTTCTTTTAGTCATCGTAAGGAGAAGACTTCATATGAACTGTTGAGTGGCTCTCATATGCATTACCTTTGATCTAACAAAAGAGCCAATATTTCCTTGTCTTCTCCTTTGAATAAATGTTTGCAAATTTTAGCTTAGTCGACGACACACTTGCACTACTATTATTTTCACATTATTCGGTCGTGGAAGTGAAAGGCCATAATGACGATGATTTGATGAAGTGATTGCGGTGAAGGAAAGATGGTATGAACTCTTCTTGTTTTTCGTTTTTGTAAATATGTTTAACCCAGTAAGTCTAGATTCGTCATATTATGAGTAAACATGTCTGTGATGATAATTAGAGATTATAGTTGCTCATGCCATGCTTAAGTATCTAGGAGTGGATAATGATTTATCTTGAGTGCCAACATGCATTAAAATGATTGTGATCTAGTATGTTATGATGGTATCCTCCTGTGAATAATATGAGTGACTTGACTTGGCACATGTTCACATGTATTTGATTCAGAACCAATGCAGCCTTCATGATATTTATATTCAGGGTGTTTATATCCTACTCATGCTCGTATTCAATGTTAAATATTCGTAATGGATGATTATGACTGTTGTCGCTCTCTAGTTGGCCGCTTCTCAATCTATTTGCTAGCCTTCGCATGTACTAAGCGGAAATACTAATTATGCATCCAAATCCTGAAACCCAAAGTTGTTCCAAATGAGTTCGCCATATCTACCTATATGCGGTATTACCCTGCCGTTCCAAGTAAATTTGCATATGCCACCTCTAATCATTCAAATAAACATCTGTTCTGTGTGCCCGTACTGCTCATGGAGCGACCGGGAGGTCATTATCTTCCATGCTTAGTGGGTTATTCTCATGATGATTGGTTATTCACTCATCCTTGCACGAGAGAGGCTGGTAACTGGGATGCCCGGTCCTTCTAAACAAAAACAAATAAAAATACAATAAAATAAACTCCCCCTCAAAGGTTGATTGTTCCAAGGGCATCTGAGGATTCGGCTAGCCATGGCTTGTGTTTGTATGGTTGAGAGGGAGTAAACCTTTCATGTCTGCATGGGAACCGCTAATAATGTGTTTAGAGGGAGTAAACCTTTCACCCCCGCCATCATCGTCTCTTTCACCCTCGCAGAAGGGCTCGAGCTAGGAGGCCACGTAGGCTCGCCATCACCATTGTCTTCGTCCACCGCCGCCGCATCTGATCGTCGATTCCGTTTTGTCCATCGACACCCGCGCTCGCTAACCTCGTCCACGAGCTCCGCGGTGAGCTCTTCTGCCGATTCCCCCTTCGATCTATCACTGAGTCTCGCCCCCGTGCTCGCCTTGGCCGCGCCCATGTGTGCCTCACCTGCAGCTACCCCCGTGCGCTCTCCCGCTGCTCCTTCTTGTGCCGTTGTTGGCTTGCTTGCCGCTGCTGCCCGGGGTACGCGTCGCATCATGGGGGCCACCCTGGTGGTCGTAGCTCCATCGGGGGTGGCATGTGCCGCCGAGACGAGCACCCGAGCTCCTCTCTGTACCACGGGCGAGCGGTGGAGGAAGGAGACAGACCTGCCAGGCGGGCCCCACCTCCTCTAGGCCCCACCTGCCAGTCTCAGCCGCACCTGCCAAGGGAGGCCCACCCGCAGGTCAAAACCACTCTTCACCAATGCCACATCAGCAACAAGTGGAGACAAACCACCTAAGGGTTCTTTCATCCGGTATGGGTTTTTTTAGGGGGTGAAAGGAAAAGAAAAATAGATGAGGGGGTAATGTGAACCACCAACTTTATTTAGGGTAGTAAAATGGACATTTTTCTTTTTGTTTTAAGCTTCGATCTCTGGCACCACTGCAAATCTCTGATTCCCTCTATGAAGGGCCTTTGTATTTACTTTCATGTTATTTACTTTTACTATTGAGTCAACACCTTCTCATTCAAGCACCAACCTTGGGAGCGCTATGGTCATTATTAGATTAACATGCATTGAGTCTAGTTAATGTTGGATGTGAGCATGAGTAGATCTCTTCTACACTGAATTACAATGTTTACTCACTAATTGAACTTCAAAGGTGCTCTGCATTTATGTTTTGCGATCTCAGAAAGGGCTAGGGAGATACCATGTTATCATATTATATCATGATTGTTTTGACAAACTGTTGGCATCCGACATATCTTATTATTGCTCGCTTGTTGATTATGTTATTTTCATGAGTAAATGTGAGACCTAAGTGTTATCATTCATATGGTTAGTTCATAATCTTTGCTGAAAACTTGATCACTAGTTAAGCATATATACAACAATGAGAACAAAAGAGTTGTAAAAAATTTCTTTATCACTTTTGGTTTGTCAACTGAATTGCATGAGGACAAGAAATGATTTAAGCTTGGGGGAGTTAATACGTCCCAAATGTATCTACTTTTACAAACACTTTTGCTCTTGTTTTGGACTTTGATTTGGACGATTTGAATGAAACTAACCCGGACTAACGTTGTTTTCAGCAGAACTACCATGGTGTTATTTTTGTGTAGAAATAAAAGTTCTCGTATCGGGCTAAAAATTTACAAAGATTTTTTCCAAAATATATTAGAATTATTGGCGAAAGACCTCCTGGAGGGGGGGCCACCACAGAGCCACATGCTTAGGTGGGGCGCCCTCGCCACCTGAGCTTGTGCGTCCCATGAGCCCCCGTTTTCCCTACCTCCAACTCCATAAGTACCATCTCGCGGAGAAAAAGAATCAAGGAGAAAGAATCATCATTTTTTACAATAGGGAGCCGCCTCCACCTCATGTTCTTTTTTTGAACCTTACCTCATGTTCTTCATTGGGAGGGTTGATCTAGAGTCCATTCGTGGCTCCGAAGAGGGGGATTTGTCTCCATCGTGATCATTAATCCTTCTCCATAAACAATTCCATGATGCTCACCACCGGGAGTGAGTAATTCCTTCATAGGCTTGCTGGACGGTGATGGAGTTGAATGAGATTTTTCATGTAATCAAGTCAATTTGTTAGGGCTTGATCCCTAGTATCCACTATGTTCTGAGATTGATGTTGCTATGACTTTGCTATGCTTAATGCTTGTCACTAGGACCCGAGTGCCATGATTTCATATTTGAAATATATATGTTATCATCAATATATTTGAGTTCTTGATCCTATCTGGTAGTTATATGCACTTGTTATTGTCCTGATTCGTAGACCCCAAGGTGACAATAATTGGGATACTCTTCGGGGATTACTGTAATTCGAGGAGTTTATGTATTCACTATGTGTTAATGCTTTGTTCCGAGTCTCTATCAAAAGGAGGCCTTAATATCCCTTAGATTTCCTTATGGACCCTGCTGCCACGGGAGGGTAGGACAAAAGATGTCATGCAAGTTCTTATTGTAAGCACGTATGACTATATACGGAATACATGCCTACATTGAATTCACTACAAAAAATACACTTCCGTGATGATACGTGTTTGTCACAGTAGGTCGCGTTTTTTGTCATGCATGTACATCCATGACAAATTTATGACAGAATGAAGATAGTCATACCTGTGCTATCGTAGAAGTGTTCCATGACATTACCAAAATTATCATCACGGAAGTGTCCACTTCCATGACGATAAATCGCGCGTCACAGAAGTGCTTTCGTCAAGGGTGACCGACACGTGGCATCCACCGTAACGGAACGCCGTTAAGCTATCGGGTCCGGTTTTGGATCCGATAACCCGTTAACAGTCCCGACCAATGGGGATTTTCCACGTGTAAAATTCTGATTGCCTGACGGAAACACGTGTCAGCTCCGTGTTGGCACAGGTGTCACTCATCCAATGGGCGAGATGCGCCTATGATATGTTGACATGTGGACCGGCCCAAAAGTGGCCCATAAAGTTTAAATGGGTCGGCCCAACTAAAGGCCCACAAGATTTTGCGGTCCATAATGGGCCAGCCCAGCAAAAGGCCCACGAGATTTTGCATATCATAATGGGCCGGCCCAGCTAAAGGCCCATGAGATTTTGCGGGCCATAATGGGCCGGCCCAGCTAAAGGCCCGCGAGATTTTGCGGACCATAATGGGCCGGCCCAGCTAAAGGCCCAACATTCTCAGTTAAGGCCCGTACGGCTAGTGTCAAATCGGCCCGTCAACGGCCTGTCCTAAACTTGTCATCATCGCGGCCCATGGTCACTTCTGGCCCGTTAACAGTCTGCTAAGTATATGGGCAGAATTACGGCCCGGCGTATTTCCGGCCTGTTAAAGGTCCTGCTTCATTTGCGCCCATTTACATGCCATTGAAAATTTCGGCCCATAAACGACCGTGAAGGATTTGGGTCATATTCGGCCATGTCTGACATTCGGCCTGTTAGAGGCCCACTATAGATTTGGGCGACTTTCGGCCCGTTGTGATTTTCGGCCTGTTAACATCGGACGAAATCCATGGGCCATATGTGGACCAACGTCACATCGGGCCCATTAACGGCCCATATAAAAATGACGATAATCTAGCCCGACCGAACTTCCAGCCTATTAAAGGCCCGTGTATTAGGTCGGCGCATTTACGGCCTGTCCGAATTTCGGCATGTGAAAGATCTGCATCGTAAATGGGCCCAATCTCACTTTCGGCCTTTTAAAGGCCCATATTTTTTATGGGCTCGAGATATTTACACCTGTAAACGGCCTATTGTTACTGAGGGCCCAAATTATGATTAGGCATGTTAAAGGCCCACTATGGGCACAGGCCTACCAGAAAAATATGAAATCTTATGTTGATTTAGGCCCAGATATTTTCAGTGGGCTACATGCAAATTTCGGCCCATAATTGTTTTTAGCCCAATTGGAATGGGCCCGACGAATGTTGGCATGTTGGGCTCCTACGAAGCTTTCGGCCGAATACATTACTAAGATAAACCTACACTATACAAAAATAGCGTCGTAATTATTGCAGCCTTTGGCAGCATCATAAATGTTGTATCACAACAAAAGGCATGTTGGCATAAAGTTTACAGTCCTTGCAGATAAAAGCAGCATCAGATGTATAGAAGCACAGATCATTTGACCTGAGTGCTAATGTTTCAGGCTGTAGAATCTGATGGAGCAGCACGATCTTCACCTTTTTTCCGCCATTGCTCTTGAACAACGAAGCGAATGTCTGATGGTCTGGTTTGAAAACCATTCATATCTTGACGACATTTGTCAACCACTATTCTTGTTTCCAAAACGACGTCCATTAGGGATTGGACTTGTGTCTGGAGCACAGATATATCACCCTGTCTAGCAGGAAGGTTTTGTTCAGTAGGCCATTTGGACGAGGTTACCTTGACAACCAACCCAGAATTACGCAGGAAGGTGCTTTTTGCACTGTTAGTGGAGAGATACTGATGCACTGCAGCAAGAGGTGACATTGTGCCTGTGGTAGCCTCGTCACCTTCAGGTGGTTGTGGCTGTTCAATCATTTTTCCATAGCTTCCTGAAAGTTTGAACTTGTAGATTAGTGTACCAGATAAGTTACTAATGAGACAAAAACAAACAAAGTAGGTTACACGTTTATACATAACTTATTTTGGTGAACTACTGTGATACATTAGCCTGTATTGTAGTGCCAACTACATAATAAAATCACTTTCGGAACATATGTCCATGTAGCATGCCTACTGTATTGTCTATTTCCTCACATTCGTTGACATCTAAGGATAAAGAGACATGGTTTAAAGTAGGATGAACATAGTATGACATCATTCATATCATGGGCAAACAGATGTAAAACAAACAGGCTATTTTATCATTGTGTGCGCACGTGAACATAACAACTAGAATACAGATCAAGACCAAAAGAATATCCTTCATCTCTTTTAAACCATGTAAGGTGAAATGATACGTTAAGACAACTGTGTATAAAAGTGAACAGAGTAACTGACATTGGCTGCAAACCAAGTAGTTAAATGAACACATCACAGTACCAATCAGTTCAAGGCAGGAGGAGTAAGGACTTACAACAGCGGCTTGAACTGGTGTGCTCATGCCCTTCATCTTGCTGGTGTGGCAATCCTTGAAGATTTGCACTGCATTCGGTTCAGGTTTTTTTGGTCCGCACAGGCTTTCCTCTGTATTTGGAACAAGTCAATATAGATACAATAATATGGCACAGAAAAAAGAAGGAAGTAGCAACTATTTACAAGAGCCTCGCAGTGTGCAATATAGCTACGAGATCCTGTTGTCTGTTGGAATTTCACTTTAGAACGATTGGTCTTGTTCTTCAAACAGTTAGCCTAGAAGAAGATACACTTGTAAGGCACATACATAAATACAAGTTCAATATGTGGTCTGATCAAATACATATAGCCTACCTGATACTTTGGATCAGACCAGTGTTTAACGAGGGCTGTCCAGTCTTCATCTGTAATATATTCCACTGGAGATGTTTGGGCGATTTCATTGTTAGCCTTGCCTTCAAAGTGAGATTTTCTAAGGTGGTACCGATACTGTCGCAAAGCAGACTGAAAAACATGAGTGCATGCTTGTTTAGTTGCATCATCTTTCGGATCCAACTGGAAACTCATCTGTTGAAAAAAGAATGTGAGTCTTATTAGGAGGAAGCTAGAAAGTATGGGACAGAGCAAGACAATATTACTAATTGCGATGAATAACATTACTTACGGATAAATGGTCAAGGAAGGTGTTAAACTGGGTATTGTCTTTCTCATTCCTGTACTGGATCCACGTTGGGAGGATACGTGCATGACACCTAACGGCAACGGCTGCCTCTGATACTAACTTGGCTGACTCTGTAGCATCACGTGGCCTTTTTAAACCTGCCTCCAAATGGATCTCCATTCTTCCTCCTTTAGGTTTTGTTAATCTGTCAAGCATTATCTCTGATGTCTGTTTCCGCTTGCGTCGTGGTGCTAGTTCAACAACGAATATGGAAAGTGTTAGTGTACATCAAACTGTGAGAGTACATATAAAGGAGCATGCAACTGCAACTTGACTCGGTCAGGTACCGTCTTGGTGTTGATGCTCATGAGGTTCATCTGATCTTGCCAAGTCCTGTTGTGTCAGCAGTGCTTCGGAAGTAGTGTTAGGTGTGAAGGCAGCTTGGGAACTGGCCAGTTCCGGAGCAAACGAATGAGTAACTCGTTGAGATGCTGGTACAGTTGAAGCGGATCCTGCAGCTGGTGGAGCAGGTGATACTGTGTTTGTAGATTTAGCCGGTGGACTTGGACCTTTTACTGCACTATAAGTACCAGCAGAATCTGGATGGCAGATCCTTTTCCGTTTCACCCGACGAGTAACACCACTCCCTACTATATTTTTTTCTTGCTCTTTTTTGACTTTGCCATGTCAAGCCATACCCACAACACAAAAGAATAAAATCGCTCTTCAGAACTCATTCATGCATGATACAGACAAGCAACACTTTGATGTAAGACAACCGTATGAGGATGGAATATGTAAGAAAAACGGGACGGCATGACATATTCACAGCTACGATGTGTAAACTAAGCAGAAGGATTTTCAAGAAAATAGAAGTAATGCAAGCTAGACACCATATGAAAGATGCAACCAATATTACTCTGCCAAGTTAAAAGTGTTGTGTCATAAGTGGAAATTCGAAAAATTAGAAGCAGTACAATGTAGAAATCAATGCAAGATGCAACCACTATCAAACTGCCATGTTAAAAGTGTCCAATCATGAGTGACTGATCCGGGATACACAACAGCAGTACTTTGATGTAAGAACATGGTACGATAGATAGATGCAGTGTATTCTAGACACAGAACGCCATGTCATATGCACATGTATAACGTATGAACTCAGCAGGTGCAATTTAATCAAAATATAAGAAATACAGGCTAGACAACATATGCAACATGAAACCAATTATCACACTGTCAACTTAGAGCAAGCACCTGCGATGGTGGAGTACGGAACTCATCATGTAGACTTGGGACTTCAACTTCATTAGCAGTAGCAGTGGCAAATCTAGAGAGTCTCTGTTTGCGTCAGTGCGAAGGACCACCAACATCCCCTAACTTACTCTTTTCCTTCCTATTTTCTGATATTGCCTTATGAAGTCAAAACCACAAGAAGATGAATAAAATTAGCTCTGCATAACTGGTTGATGCATGATATAGACGAACACTACTTTGATGTAAGGCAAGCGCAGGATAGGAGGATGGAATATATACAAAAAAAGACAGTGTTTCATATTCACACGTACGATAGGAGGATGGGATATGTATGAAAAAACAGTAAACGGAAGGCATTTCAACAAAATAAGAAGAAATGAAAGCTAGGCACCATATGAACATGCAACCAATATCACTCTATCAGGTAAAAAGTGTCTCGTCGTAAGTGCCATTTCAAGAAATTAGAAGCAGTACAAGCTAGAAGACAATGCAAGATGCAACCTACATCACAGTCCCAAGTTAAATGTGTCTTATGGGTAAGTGATCGTTGCAGGTATAAGTTGTAAGTTACGCAGATGCAATTCAACATAATCAGAAGCAATACAAACTAGACATCATACGAAAAACGCAAGCACATATAACAGTTCCAAGTTAGAGCAAGCACCTGTGATGGTGGAGTAGGGGAGATGTGGTCATCATGTACACGTATGTTCTAGAAATAGGAACACGTGTCATATTCACAGGCATTATGTGTAAAGTAAGCAGATGCAATTCAACAAAGTTAGAAGCAATACAAGCTAGACATCATACGCAACATGCAACCACATATAATAGTGCCAAGTTAGAGCAAGCACCTGTGATGGTGGAGTAGGGGAGATGTCCTCATCATGTACATGTATGTTCGAGAAACAGGAACACGTGTCATATTCACAGGCATTATGTGTAAAGTAAGCAGATGCAATTCAACAAAGTTAGAAGCAATACAAGCTAGACATCATACGCAACATGCAACCACATATAATAGTGCCAAGTTAGAGAAAGCACCTGTGATGGTGGAGTAGGGGAGATGTGCTCATCATCTACACAGCTACGTTGACTGTCTAGCCTTGTGTTGTCTTGCGAATCTTGTTGGGAGGATGGCGGAGTAGAATCTGTAGAGAACCTCCGTTTCAGTTGCTCGGAAGGACCACCATCATCCAATGCCTTGCCAATTTCCTTCAGCTTTATTGATTTTGCATTGTGAGGTCAAACCGACAAGAAAAAGAATATAATTCACTCTTCAGAACTCATTCATGCATGATACTGACAAACACTACTCTGATGAAAGGCAAAGTCATGATACGAGGATGGAATATGTACGAAAAAATGGACGGCTTGACATATTCACACCTATGATGTGGTAACTAAGCAGAAGGCACTTCAACAAATTAGAAGCACTGCAAACTAGACACCATATGAAAGGTGCAATCAATATCACTTTGCCAAGTTAAAACTGTGTCGTCATAGGTGGCGTTCATCAAACTAGAAGCAATACATGCTAGAAATCATATTCAAGACGCAAACCAATATCACACTGCCAACTTAAAGGTGTTCCATCATAAGTGACTGATGCAGGATACACAAGAAGAGTAGTTTCATGTAAGAACATGGTGTGATAGACAGATAGTATGTATCAAAACTAGGAAAGCGTGTCATATTCACACGTATCATGTGTAAGCTAAGCAGATGCAGTTTACACTAATTAGGAGCAATACAAGCTAGACACCATATGCAACATGCAACCAGATATCACACTGCCAAGTTAGAGCAAGCACCTTGGATGGTGGAGTAGGGGAGCGGAGACTTGGACCTTGTAATGCACTATGAGTACAAGGAGAATCGATACAGATGCTCCGTTTACGTTGCTGTAGAGGACCACCATCATCGCCTTCCTTACTCTTTTCCTTCCTCTTTCTTGATTTTGCCTTGTCAAGTCAAACCCACAACAAAAAAGGAATAAAATTTGCTCTTCAGAACTCATTGATGCATGGTACTGACGAACACTACTTTCATGTAAGGCAGCCGCATGATAGGAGGATGGAATATGTATGAAAAACAGGACGGCATGACATATTGACATGTATGATGTATAAAGTGTAAACTAAGCACAAGGTGCTTGAACTTGTTAGAATCAATGCAAGCTAGAAACCATATGAAATATGAAACCAATATCACTCTGCCAAATTAAAAGGGTGCCCTAACAAATGTATTTGACCAAATTAGAAGCAATACATGGCAACAGGCTAGAAATAATATGCAATATGCAACGAATAAAGGTGACTCATCGTAAGTGATTGATGCAGGATACAGAAGAGAGGTAGTTTCATGTAATAACAAGGTTAACACATAGATGTAGTGTGTACCAAAAATATGAAGGCATGTCATATTCACAGGTATAATGTGTAAACTAAGCAGATGCAATTTACCCTAATTAGAAGCATTACAAGCTAGACACCGTATGCAGCATGCAACCACATATCACACTGCAAAGTTAGA